>NC_081520.1:21880701-22180701 GCF_030273125.1 Centropristis striata
CATGCATTTTCACTCATATTCAATCCCTGTAGTGATTTATTGATTCATCATCATTAGTATCAAGGATTGGCTGAAATTGTTCTTCTCTCGCCGAAATAAGGCTGTTTTGGCCACCAGCAGTCATGTTTTAACACTGTAAGACCCAAATATCATTTTGACTCTTTTCTTGTGATTTCAGCTCATTTTCAGCAGGAAACATGCATTTTCACTCATATTCAATCCCTGTAGTGATTTATTTATTCATCATCATTAGTATCAAGGATTGACTGAAATTGTTCTTCTCTCGCTGAAATAAGGCTGTTTTGGCCACCAGCAGTCATGTTTGAACACTGTAAGTCCCAAATATAATATTGACTCTTTTCTTGTGATTTCAGCTCATTTTCAGCAGGAAACATGCATTTTGACTCATATTCAATCCCTTTAGTGATTTATTGATTCATCATCATTAGTATCAAGGATTGACTGAAATTTTTCTTCTCTCGCCGAAATAAGGCTGTTTTGCGCACAAGCAGTCATGTTTGAACAATGTAAGACCCAAATATAATATTGACTCTTTTCTTGTGATTTCAACTCATTTTCAGCAGGCAACTTGCATTTTCACTCATATTCAATCCCTGTAGTGATTTATTGATTCATCATCATTAGTATCAAGGATTGGCTGAAATTGTTCTTCTCTCGGCGAAATAAGGCTGTTTTGGCCACCAGCAGTCATGTTTTAACACTGTAAGACCCAAATATAATATTGACTCTTTTCTTGTGATTTCAACTCATTTTCAGCAGGCAACTTGCATTTTCACTCATATTCAATCCCTGTAGTGATTTATTGATTCATCATCATTAGTATCAAGGATTGGCTGAAATTGTTCTTCTCTCGGCGAAATAAGGCTGTTTTGGCCACCAGCAGTCATGTTTTAACACTGTAAGACCCAAGTATAATTTTTTCTCTTTTCTTGTGATTTCAACTCATTTTCAGCAGGCAACTTGCATTTTCACTCATATTCAATCCCTGTAGTGATTTATTGACTCATCATCATTAGTATCAAGGATTGGCTGAAATTGTTCTTCTCTCGGCGAAATAAGGCTGTTTTGGCCACCAGCAGTCATGTTTTAACACTGTAAAACCCAAGTATCATTTTTACTCTTTTCTTGTGATTTCAGCTCATTTTCAGCAGGAAACATGCATTTTCACTCATATTCAATCCCTGTAGTGATTTATTGATTCATCATCGTTAGTATCAAGGATTGGCTGAAATTGTTCTTCTCTCGCCGAAATAAGGCTGTTTTGGCCACCAGCAGTCATGTTTGAACACTGTAAGACCCAAATATAATATTGACTCTTTTCTTGTGATTTCAGCTCATTTTCAGCAGGAAACATGCATTTGGACTCATATTCAATCCCTGTAGTGATTTATTGATTCATCATCATTAGTATCAAGGATTGGCTGAAATTGTTCTTCTCTCGCTGAAATAAGGCTGTTTTGCGCACAAGCAGTCATGTTTTAACACTGTAAGACCCAATTATAATATTGACTCTTTTCTTGTGATTTCAACTAATTTTCAGCAGGCAACTTGCATTTTCACTCATATTCAATCCCTGTAGTGATTTATTGATTCATCATCATTAGTATCAAGGATTGGCTGAAATTGTTCTTCTCTCGCTGAAATAAGGCTGTTTTGCGCACAAGCAGTCATGTTTGAACACTGTAAGACCCAAATATAATATTGACTCTTTTCTTGTGATTTCAACTCATTTTCAGCAGGCAACATGCATTTTCACTCATATTCAATCCCTGTAGTGATTTATTTATTCATCATCATTAGTATCAAGGCTTGGCTGAAATTGTTCTTCTCTCGCCGAAATAAGGCTGTTTTGGCCACCAGCAGTCATGTTTTAACACTGTAAGACCCAAGTATCATTTTTACTCTTTTCTTGTGATTTCAGCTCATTTTCAGCAGGAAACATGCATTTGGACTCATATTCAATCCCTGTAGTGATTTATTGATTCATCATCATTAGTATCAAGGATTGACTGAAATTGTTCTTCTCTCGCCGAAATAAGGCTGTTTTGGCCACCTCCAGTCATGTTTGAACACTGTAAGACCCAAATATAATATTGACTCTTTTCTTGTGATTTCAACTCATTTTCAGCAGGCAACTTGCATTTTCACTCATATTCAATCCCTGTAGTGATTTATTGATTCATCATCATTAGTATCAAGGATTGGCTGAAATTGTTCTTCTCTCGGCGAAATAAGGCTGTTTTGGCCACCAGCAGTCATGTTTTAACACTGTAAGACCCAAGTATCATTTTTACTCTTTTCTTGTGATTTCAGCTCATTTTCAGCAGGAAACATGCATTTTCACTCATATTCAATCCCTGTAGTGATTTATTGATTCATCATCATTAGTATCAAGGATTGGCTGAAATTGTTCTTCTCTCGCCGAAATAAGGCTGTTTTGGCCACCAGCAGTCATGTTTTAACACTGTAAGACCCAAATATAATTTTGACTCTTTTCTTGTGATTTCAACTCATTTTCAGCAGGCAAATTGCATTTTCACTCATATTCAATCCCTGTAGTGATTTATTGATTCATCATCATTAGTATCAAGGATTGGCTGAAATTGTTCTTCTCTCGCCGAAATAAGGCTGTTTTGGCCACCAGCAGTCATGTTTTAACACTGTAAGACACAAATATAATATTGACTCTTTTCTTGTGATTTCAACTCATTTTCAGCAGGCAACATGCATTTTCACTCATATTCAATCCCTGTAGTGATTTATTTATTCATCATCATTAATATCAAGGATTGGCTGAAATTGTTCTTCTCTCGCCGAAATAAGGCTGTTTTGGCCACCAGCAGTCATGTTTGAACACTGTAAGACCCAAATATCATTTTTACTCTTTTCTTGTGATTTCAGCTCATTTTCAGCAGGAAACATGCATTTTCACTCATATTCAATCCCTGTAGTGATTTATTGATTCATCATCATTAGTATCAAGGATTGGCTGAAATTGTTCTTCTCTCGCTGAAATAAGGCTGTTTTGCGCACAAGCAGTCATGTTTGAACACTGTGAGACCCAAATATCATATTGACTCTTTTCTTGTGATTTCAACTCATTTTCAGCAGGCAACATGCATTTTCACTCATATTCAATCCCTGTAGTGATTTATTTATTCATCATCATTAGTATCAAGGATTGGCTGAAATTGTTCTTCTCTCGCCGAAATAAGGCTGTTTTGGCCACCAGCAGTCATGTTTTAACACTGTAAGACCCAAATATCATTTTTACTCTTTTCTTGTGATTTCAGCTCATTTTCAGCAGGAAACATGCATTTTCACTCATATTCAATCGCTGTAGTGATTTATTGATTCATCATCATTAGTATCAAGGATTGGCTGAAATTGTTCTTCTCTCGCCAAAATAAGGCTGTTTTGCGCACAAGCAGTCATGTTTGAACACTGTAAGACCCAAATATAATATTGACTCTTTTCTTGTGATTTCAACTCATTTTCAGCAGGCAACATGCATTTTCACTCATATTCAATCCCTGTAGTGATTTATTGATTCATCATCATTAGTATCAAGGATTGGCTGAAATTGTTCTTCTCTCGCCGAAATAAGGCTGTTTTGGCCACCAGCAGTCATGTTTTAACACTGTAAGACCCAAGTATCATTTTTACTCTTTTCTTGTGATTTCAGCTCATTTTCAGCAGGAAACATGCATTTTCACTCATATTCAATCCCTGTAGTGATTTCTTGATTCATCATCATTAGTATCAAGGATTGACTGAAATTGTTCTTCTCTCGCCGAAATAAGGCTGTTTTGGCCACCAGCAGTCATGTTTGAACACTGTAAGACCCAAATATAATATTGACTCTTTTCTTGTGATTTCAGCTCATTTTCAGCAGGAAACATGCATTTTGACTCATATTCAATCCCTGTAGTGATTTATTGATTCATCATCATTAGTATCAAGGATTGGCTGAAATTGTTCTTCTCTCGCCGAAATAAGGCTGTTTTGGCCACCAGCAGTCATGTTTGAACACTGTAAGACCCCACATATAATATTGACTCTTTTCTTGTGATTTCAACTCATTTTCTGCAGGCAACATGCATTTTCACTCATATTCAATCCCTGTAGTGATTTATTGATTCATCATCATTAGTATCAAGGATTGGCTGAAATTGTTCTTCTCTCGCTGAAATAAGGCTGTTTTGCGCACAAGCAGTCATGTTTGAACACTGTGAGACCCAAATATCATATTGACTCTTTTCTTGTGATTTCAACTCATTTTCAGCAGGCAACATGCATTTTCACTCATATTCAATCCCTGTAGTGATTTATTTATTCATCATCATTAGTATCAAGGATTGGCTGAAATTGTTCTTCTCTCGCCGAAATAAGGCTGTTTTGGCCACCAGCAGTCATGTTTTAACACTGTAAGACCCAAGTATCATTTTTACTCTTTTCTTGTGATTTCAGCTCATTTTCAGCAGGAAACATGCATTTTCACTCATATTCAATCGCTGTAGTGATTTATTGATTCATCATCATTAGTATCAAGGATTGGCTGAAATTGTTCTTCTCTCGCCAAAATAAGGCTGTTTTGCGCACAAGCAGTCATGTTTGAACACTGTAAGACCCAAATATAATATTGACTCTTTTCTTGTGATTTCAACTCATTTTCAGCAGGCAACATGCATTTTCACTCATATTCAATCCCTGTAGTGATTTATTGATTCATCATCATTAGTATCAAGGATTGGCTGAAATTGTTCTTCTCTCGCCGAAATAAGGCTGTTTTGGCCACCAGCAGTCATGTTTTAACACTGTAAGACCCAAGTATCATTTTTACTCTTTTCTTGTGATTTCAGCTCATTTTCAGCAGGAAACATGCATTTTCACTCATATTCAATCCCTGTAGTGATTTCTTGATTCATCATCATTAGTATCAAGGATTGACTGAAATTGTTCTTCTCTCGCCGAAATAAGGCTGTTTTGGCCACCAGCAGTCATGTTTGAACACTGTAAGACCCAAATATAATATTGACTCTTTTCTTGTGATTTCAGCTCATTTTCAGCAGGAAACATGCATTTTGACTCATATTCAATCCCTGTAGTGATTTATTGATTCATCATCATTAGTATCAAGGATTGGCTGAAATTGTTCTTCTCTCGCCGAAATAAGGCTGTTTTGGCCACCAGCAGTCATGTTTGAACACTGTAAGACCCACATATAATATTGACTCTTTTCTTGTGATTTCAACTCATTTTCTGCAGGCAACATGCATTTTCACTCATATTCAATCCCTGTAGTGATTTATTGATTCATCATCATTAGTATCAAGGATTGGCTGAAATTGTTCTTCTCTCGCCGAAATAAGGCTGTTTTGGCCACCAGCAGTCATGTTTTAACACTGTAAGACCCAAGTATCATTTTTACTCTTTTCTTGTGATTTCAGCTCATTTTCAGCAGGAAACATGCATTTTCACTCATATTCAATCCCTGTAGTGATTTATTGATTCATCATCATTAGTATCAAGGATTGGCTGAAATTGTTCTTCTCTCGGCGAAATAAGGCTGTTTTGGCCACCAGCAGTCATGTTTTAACACTGTAAGACCCAAATATAATATTGACTCTTTTCTTGTGATTTCAACTCATTTTCAGCAGGCAACATGCATTTTCACTCATATTCAATCCCTGTAGTGATTTATTTATTCATCATCATTAGTATCAAGGCTTGGCTGAAATTGTTCTTCTCTCGCCGAAATAAGGCTGTTTTGGCCACCAGCAGTCATGTTTTAACACTGTAAGACCCAAGTATCATTTTTACTCTTTTCTTGTGATTTCAGCTCATTTTCAGCAGGAAACATGCATTTGGACTCATATTCAATCCCTGTAGTGATTTATTGATTCATCATCATTAGTATCAAGGATTGACTGAAATTGTTCTTCTCTCGCCGAAATAAGGCTGTTTTGGCCACCTCCAGTCATGTTTGAACACTGTAAGACCCAAATATAATATTGACTCTTTTCTTGTGATTTCAACTCATTTTCAGCAGGCAACTTGCATTTTCACTCATATTCAATCCCTGTAGTGATTTATTGATTCATCATCATTAGTATCAAGGATTGGCTGAAATTGTTCTTCTCTCGCCGAAATAAGGCTGTTTTGCGCACAAGCAGTCATGTTTGAACACTGTAAGACCCACATATAATATTGACTCTTTTCTTGTGATTTCAACTCATTTTCTGCAGGCAACATGCATTTTCACTCATATTCAATCCCTGTAGTGATTTATTGATTCATCATCATTAGTATCAAGGATTGGCTGAAATTGTTCTTCTCTCGCCGAAATAAGGCTGTTTTGGCCACCAGCAGTCATGTTTTAACACTGTAAGACCCAAATATAATTTTGACTCTTTTCTTGTGATTTCAACTCATTTTCAGCAGGCAACTTGCATTTTCACTCATATTCAATCCCTGTAGTGATTTATTGATTCATCATCATTAGTATCAAGGATTGGCTGAAATTGTTCTTCTCTCGCCGAAATAAGGCTGTTTTGGCCACCAGCAGTCATGTTTTAACACTGTAAGACACAAATATAATATTGACTCTTTTCTTGTGATTTCAACTCATTTTCAGCAGGCAACATGCATTTTCACTCATATTCAATCCCTGTAGTGATTTATTTATTCATCATCATTAATATCAAGGATTGGCTGAAATTGTTCTTCTCTCGCCGAAATAAGGCTGTTTTGGCCACCAGCAGTCATGTTTTAACACTGTAAGACCCAAGTATCATTTTTACTCTTTTCTTGTGATTTCAGCTCATTTTCAGCAGGAAACATGCATTTTCACTCATATTCAATCCCTGTAGTGATTTATTGATTCATTATCATTAGTATCAAGGATTGGCTGAAATTGTTCTTCTCTCGCCGAAATATGGCTGTTTTGCGCACAAGCAGTCATGTTTGAACACTGTAAGACCCAAATATAATATTGACTCTTTTCTTGTGATTTCAGCTCATTTTCAGCAGGAAACATGCATTTTCACTCATATTCAGTCCCTGTAGTGATTTATTGATTCATCATCATTAGTATCAAGGATTGGCTGAAATTGTTCTTCTCTCGCCGAAATAAGGCTGTTTTGGCCACCAGCAGTCATGTTTTAACACTGTAAGACCCAAATATCATTTTGACTCTTTTCTTGTGATTTCAGCTCATTTTCAGCAGGAAACATGCATTTTCACTCATATTCAATCCCTGTAGTGATTTATTTATTTATTCATCATCATTAGTATCAAGGATTGACTGAAATTGTTCTTCTCTCGCTGAAATAAGGCTGTTTTGGCCACCAGCAGTCATGTTTGAACACTGTAAGTCCCAAATATAGTATTGACTCTTTTCTTGTGATTTCAGCTCATTTTCAGCAGGAAACATGCATTTTGACTCATATTCAATCCCTGTAGTGATTTATTGATTCATCATCATTAGTATCAAGGATTGACTGAAATTGTTCTTCTCTCGCCGAAATAAGGCTGTTTTGGCCACCAGCAGTCATGTTTGAACACTGTAAGACCCAAATATCATTTTTACTCTTTTCTTGTGATTTCAGCTCATTTTCAGCAGGAAACATGCATTTTCACTCATATTCAATCCCTGTAGTGATTTATTGATTCATCATCATTAGTATCAAGGATTGGCTGAAATTGTTCTTCTCTCGCTGAAATAAGGCTGTTTTGCGCACAAGCAGTCATGTTTGAACACTGTGAGACCCAAATATAATATTGACTCTTTTCTTGTGATTTCAACTCATTTTCAGCAGGCAACATGCATTTTCACTCATATTCAATCCCTGTAGTGATTTATTTATTCATCATCATTAGTATCAAGGATTGGCTGAAATTGTTCTTCTCTCGCCGAAATAAGGCTGTTTTGGCCACCAGCAGTCATGTTTTAACACTGTAAGACCCAAGTATCATTTTTACTCTTTTCTTGTGATTTCAGCTCATTTTCAGCAGGAAACATGCATTTTCACTCATATTCAATCGCTGTAGTGATTTATTGATTCATCATCATTAGTATCAAGGATTGGCTGAAATTGTTCTTCTCTCGCCAAAATAAGGCTGTTTTGCGCACAAGCAGTCATGTTTGAACACTGTAAGACCCAAATATAATATTGACTCTTTTCTTGTGATTTCAACTCATTTTCAGCAGGCAACATGCATTTTCACTCATATTCAATCCCTGTAGTGATTTATTGATTCATCATCATTAGTATCAAGGATTGGCTGAAATTGTTCTTCTCTCGCCGAAATAAGGCTGTTTTGGCCACCAGCAGTCATGTTTTAACACTGTAAGACCCAAGTATCATTTTTACTCTTTTCTTGTGATTTCAGCTCATTTTCAGCAGGAAACATGCATTTTCACTCATATTCAATCCCTGTAGTGATTTCTTGATTCATCATCATTAGTATCAAGGATTGACTGAAATTGTTCTTCTCTCGCCGAAATAAGGCTGTTTTGGCCACCAGCAGTCATGTTTGAACACTGTAAGACCCAAATATAATATTGACTCTTTTCTTGTGATTTCAGCTCATTTTCAGCAGGAAACATGCATTTTGACTCATATTCAATCCCTGTAGTGATTTATTGATTCATCATCATTAGTATCAAGGATTGGCTGAAATTGTTCTTCTCTCGCCGAAATAAGGCTGTTTTGCGCACAAGCAGTCATGTTTGAACACTGTAAGACCCACATATAATATTGACTCTTTTCTTGTGATTTCAACTCATTTTCTGCAGGCAACATGCATTTTCACTCATATTCAATCCCTGTAGTGATTTATTGATTCATCATCATTAGTATCAAGGATTGGCTGAAATTGTTCTTCTCTCGCCGAAATAAGGCTGTTTTGGCCACCAGCAGTCATGTTTTAACACTGTAAGACCCAAGTATCATTTTTACTCTTTTCTTGTGATTTCAGCTCATTTTCAGCAGGAAACATGCATTTTCACTCATATTCAATCCCTGTAGTGATTTATTGATTCATCATCATTAGTATCAAGGATTGGCTGAAATTGTTCTTCTCTCTGCGAAATAAGGCTGTTTTGGCCACCAGCAGTCATGTTTTAACACTGTAAGACCCAAGTATCATTTTTACTCTTTTCTTGTGATTTCAGCTCATTTTCAGCAGGAAACATGCATTTTCACTCATATTCAATCCCTGTAGTGATTTATTGATTCATCATCATTAGTATCAAGGATTGGCTGAAATTGTTCTTCTCTCGCCGAAATAAGGCTGTTTTGCGCACAAGCAGTCATGTTTGAACACTGTATGACCCAAATATAATATTTACTCTTTTCTTGTGATTTCAACTCATTTTCAGCAGGCAACATGCATTTTCACTCATATTCAATCCCTGTAGTGATTTATTGATTCATCATCATTAGTATCAAGGATTGGCTGAAATTGTTCTTCTCTCGCCGAAATAAGGCTGTTTTGGCCACCAGCAGTCATGTTTTAACACTGTAAGACCCAAGTATCATTTTTACTCTTTTCTTGTGATTTCAACTCATTTTCAGCAGGAAACATGCATTTTCACTCATATTCAATCCCTGTAGTGATTTATTGATTCATCATCATTAGTATCAAGGATTGGCTGAAATTGTTCTTCTCTCTCCGAAATAAGGCTGTTTTGGCCACCAGCAGTCATGTTTTAACACTGTAAGACCCAAGTATCATTTTTACTCTTTTCTTGTGATTTCAACTCATTTTCAGCAGGAAACATGCATTTTCACTCATATTCAATCCCTGTAGTGATTTATTGATTCATCATCATTAGTATCAAGGATTGGCTGAAATTGTTCTTCTCTCGCCGAAATAAGGCTGTTTTGGCCACCAGCAGTCATGTTTTAACACTATAAGACCCAAGTATCATTTTTACTCTTTTCTTGTGATTTCAACTCATTTTCAGCAGGAAACATGCATTTTCACTCATATTCAATCCCTGTAGTGATTTATTGATTCATCATCATTAGTATCAAGGATTGGCTGAAATTGTTCTTCTCTCGCCGAAATAAGGCTGTTTTGGCCACCAGCAGTCATGTTTTAACACTATAAGACCCAAGTATCATTTTTACTCTTTTCTTGTGATTTCAACTCATTTTCAGCAGGAAACATGCATTTTCACTCATATTCAATCCCTGTAGTGATTTATTGATTCATCATCATTAGTATCAAGGATTGGCTGAAATTGTTCTTCTCTCGCCGAAATAAGGCTGTTTTGCGCACAAGCAGTCATGTTTGAACACTGTAAGACCCAAATATAATATTGACTCTTTTCTCGTGATTTCAACTCATTTCAAGCAGGAAACATGCATTTTGACTCATATTCAATCCCTGTCGTGATTTATTGATTCATCATCATTAGTATCAATGATTGGCTTAAATTGTTCTTCTCTCGCCGAAATAAGGCTGTTTTGGCCACAAGCAGTCATGTTTTAACACTGTAAGACCCAAATATAATTTTGACTCTTTTCTTGTGATTTCAACTCATTTCAAGCAGGAAACATGCATTTTGACTCATATTCAATCCCTGTAGTGATTTATTGATTCATCATCATTAGTATCAATGATTGGCTTAAATTGTTCTTCTCTCGCCGAGATAACACTGTTTATTGACACAAGTGGTCATGTTTTAACACTGTTAAACCCAAATATCATTTTGACTCTTTTCATGTGATTTCAACATTTTTCTTCTCATTTTGGCAGTTTCTTGTGATTTCAACTGTCTTCAAGCAGGAAACATGCAGTTGGACTCACATTCAATCCCTGTAGTGATTTCTTGATTCATCATCATTAGTATTAATGATTGGCTTAAATTGTTCTTTTCTCCCCGAAATAACACTGTTTTTGACACAAGCGGTCATGTTTTAACACTGTAAAACCCAAATATCATTTTGACTCTTTTCATGTGATTTCAACATTTTTCTTTTCATTTTGGCAGTTTCTTGTGATTTCAACTGTTTTCAAGCAAGAAGCATGCAGTTGGACTCATATTCAATCCCTGTAGTGATTTCTTGATTCATCATCATTAGTATTAATGATTGGCTTAAATTGTTCTTCTCTCGCCGAGAGAAGAACAATTTTGCAATTTTGTAATTTTGAGTTTTGTAAGACCCAAATATCATTTTGACTCTTTTCTTGTGATTTCAACTCATTTCAAGCAGGAAACATGCATTTTGACTCATATTCAATCCTTGTAGTGATTTATTGATTCATCATCATTAGTATCAATGATTGGCTTAAATTGTTCTTCTCTCGCCGAGATAACACTGTTTTTGACACAAGTGGTCATGTTTTAACACTGTAAAACCCAAATATAGTTATCACGTTTTTTTATCACTATTTTCTTTTATAAAAAGTTCGCTTCCGGCAGCAGAGGAGTACAGACGTGTATTTGTGAGCTCTTATAAGATTAGCAGACTACAGCAGACTACAGCAGCAAGATGCCTCCCTTTTCCGCGGATGATTACCACAAACTGTTCCAGAAGATAGCAGTACTGGAAACAAAAATTCACCGGCTCGAAGTGAATGTGGAGGTAAATGGACAGAATGGGAATGAAACTACTCTGCCGATTTCCCTTAACAGTGAAAGGGAGCAGGCTAACGGAAAGCTAACTAGCACCACCAAGACGCAGCAGGAGCTGGGTGTAAATGGCAATAAACCAACAAGTCCTCCCTGGAACTCTCTTGGTGCAAAGCCAAAGCACTACAAATCACCTCCCTCAGTTTTGGGAAGACGGTTATCAGGCAGAACCCAGCACCTGGAGACTTACGATGACACCGAGTGGCCTGCACTACCATCATACAGGAATGTCGCTTCAACCCCAGTACCAAAGAGAAAGCAACCATGGACCAAGGTTACAACAAAAACGAAGAGCAAATTGCCCCAAGACACAGGAATTCTACGGAAGAACAGATTTGCTCCACTCTCCCAGAATCCTGACTCCCCGAAAGTGGGCTCATCTTCCAGCTCCAGAGAAAGGTATGAGGCTAATTCATATGCTAAAAGGCTACAGAAAGAGCTAACCACTGGGCCCCAAACTCTGATAGTGGGTGATGGAGCTTTGAATGAGATAAAACGCTCTTGCAGCAAGAACACCAAAGTACTCTGTTTTACCAACGACATGGTGTCTGATATCTCAAAGAAGATCCTGAACATTGCTGCTGAGCATCCAACAGCTAATGCTCTCATCATACACACAGGAGCCCTTGATGTTGTGAAGCAACAATCAGAGGTATTAAAGCAAGACTTCACTGATCTGATTAACAAAGTTCAATGTTTAAATACTGAGGTGTTTTTCAGTGGACCACTACCAGGAGTTCGGCAAGGGGATGAGAGATTCAGCAGGCTGATGATGCTAAACAGATGGCTCAAAGATATGTGTGCCGCCCAATCAATGAACTTTATTGACAATTTCAACATCTTTTGGGGACGCAGGCACCTCTTTAAGGCAGATGGATTTCGCCTTAACAAGGCAGGAGTGCAGTTGCTAAGCTCCAACATTTTTTATCATTTGCGTCACACACAAGCAGCCTGTGTCAAGGACATGCAAGACGTTCCCAAACAACGGATAAGACGTCGCTCTGGTGAAGGCGCTATGATAAGGACTGACCATGGAGGACAGCAGAGTCTGAGAGAGCCGCCAGCATCATCATCCTCTCCCCAAAAAATGTCTCCACCAGCCCCAACAGCCCAACGAGGGGAGTCTCACCAAGTCACGGCAGGAGACACCCAACCCTTACCCCCCCAGATCCCACCCAGCCCCCAACCCTCACCCCCCCAGACTCCACCCAGCCCCCAACCCTCACCCTCCCAGACTCCACCCAGCCCCCAACCCTCACCACCCCAGACTCCACCCAGCCCCCAACCCTCACCACCCCAGACTCCACCCAGCCCCCAACCCTCACCCTCCCAGACTCCGCCCAGCCCCCAATCCTCACCCCCCCAGACCCCACCCAGCCTCCAACTCTCTCCATGCAGCCAGGACTCCCCACTTCTGGATTTCACAGACAGGATGAAGAGCCTTGTCAAGATTGGAATCCAGCTAACACCTCGCCAAAATCCCTTATTTACCCCCCTTAACCTCCCACATCCAGCCCCTCCCGCTCCACCACCTCGGAAAGAACGCTCAACCAAAAGTCACCGCCCTCCCCCACCCCCTCTGAATCACCATACCAGGGAATCCCTGAATGACCCTATCTGTCAGTCTGACTGATATGTGCCGGGTCCAGACTCTGATATCAATATCAAGATTGCTCTGTTCCAGCAGCAGTCAGGGCCCCATGGAGTTCAGTCAGCTTTCTCAATCCCTGTGATAATAAGTAACAGAAAAGGGATCAAACTGGTGAGAAATAAAAAGAGTTCAATTAACTCTGCCAATCTACTGAGTATAGCATGTCATCCTCCAAACTCACCAGCGTCTCCTGTTAAGGATTTACATTTAGCTCTTTTAAATATCAGATCTCTGCTTGGCAAATCTTTCTTAATCAATGATTTTATTCACAAGCACAACCTTGATTTTATGTTTTTAACTGAAACTTGGTTAAGTCAGGATAATAGTGCAGCAGTTCTTATTGAGTCAACCCCCCCAAATTTTAGTTTCTTCAGTGAAGCAAGAATACATAAGAGAGGAGGTGGAGTTGCCACCCTGTTCAAGGACAGCTTCCAATGCAAGAACATGTCTTATGGTCAGTTTGACTCCTTTGAATATGTTGCCATTCAGTCAAAATCACCCTATAGAGCAATCTATTTGACCATCTACAGACCCCCCAAATATGATGCAAGGTTTTTTGATGACTTTGCTAAACTACTGTCTGTTGTGTGCATAGATTTTGACTGTGTTGTTTTAGTAGGTGATTTTAACATTCATGTTGATAATCCTGAAGATGGGTGTGCTAAAGAACTTTTAAATATTCTGGATAATTTTGGGCTTTCTCAGCATGTCACAGATCCAACACATAACAGAGGACACATATTAGATCTAATTATTACCAAAGGTCTTAATATCTCTGAGGTTGTGGTGAACGATGTTGCTCTTTCTGATCACTACTGTGTTTTGTTTAAAATGACCACCCTTGCCAATCCAACAAAAGGTGAAGCAGAGGTAATCAGGAAGCGCTATATAAATGAAAACACTTGTGCATTATTCACCCAGGATTTTACACCATCACCAACCCTGCCCTCAGCTCCAGTTGATGACCTTGTTAACAGTTTTAGTTCCAATGTTTTGACTGTTATCGACTCTATCGCCCCAATTAAGACCAAAGTTCTGTCGGGGAGGAAAAAGTCACCCTGGAGAAACGCCAAACTAGTTAAAGTGCAGAAAAAAGTATGTAGACAAGCTGAACGCAGGTGGCGAAAGAACAAACTCCAAGTATATTACGATATTTATAAAGAGGGTCTTCGCATCTATAATCAAGAACTGAAGAATGCAAGGCAGTCATATTTTTCAGAGATTATCAATAGAAACAGTAATAATGCCCGCACACTTTTTTCTGTAGTAGACAGACTGACAAATCCCACAGCATCAGTCCCTCCTGAGCTGCTGTCTAACAAGTCATGCAATGACTTTGCAGCCTTCTTCACAAACAAAATATTACAGATAAGACAAGCAGTGTGCAGCTCCAGTTCAGGAATGATAACACTGGTGCCTTCCCATCCTCTAGTCAAGCTAGGACATTTTAGCCTCCTAGATTACACAACACTCACGGAAACGGTTTCAAAATTAAAGCCCACAACCTGCTGCCTTGATATTCTGCCTTCAAACTTTTTTAAAACTGTTTTCAACTGCATAGCTCCGGATGTACTGCAGATAATAAATTCTTCTCTCCAAGCAGGACAGTTTCCACAGACTTTGAAAACTGCAGTAATAAAAACCTCTCCTAAAAAAATCTAATCTGGATTCCACAACAATTAGTAACTATAGGCCAATATCAAATCTGCCATTTCTGGGGAAAATCATTGAAAATTCATGCTTTTATGATGCAAAATAATCTTTTTAACACATTTCAGTCTGGATTTCGGCGACACCACAGCACTGAGACTGTACTTATCAAAGTCTTAAATGATATAAATCTGAACACTGATGTAGGCAAATCCTCTGTCCTGGTTTTACTGGATCTCAGTGCTGCATTTGACACAGTTGATCATAACATACTAGTCAGCAGACTGGAACAGTGGGTGGGGCTCACCGGCACTGTGCTACAATGGTTCAAATCTTACTTACAAGATAGGGACTTTTTTGTGTCAATTGGAAACCATGAGTCTGAGCGAACTAAGATCACATGTGGGGTTCCTCAAGGATCCATTCTCGGACCGCTTCTATTCAACATCTATATGCTACCACTAGCTCAGATTATGGAACATCACAACATCTCCTACCATACTTATGCCGATGACACACAACTCTACATTTCAGTGTCCTCACACGACTACAGTCCCTTACTCTCATTGAGTAACTGTATTCATCAAATCAATGAGTGGATGTGCCAGAACTTTCTCCAGCTAAATGCAGAGAAGACAGAGGTGATCATTTTCGGCCCTAAAAATGAAAGATCTAAGATCAGCGCTCACCTTGGCTCTATGTCGTTGACAGCTACAAATCAAGCCAGAAATCTTGGTGTAATTATTGACTCAGACCTGAACTTCAACAGCCATCTAAAGCTTATCACTAAATCTGCCTATTACCACCTGAAAAACATAGCTAGAATTAAGGGTCTTCTGTCCAAACAAGACATGGAAAAACTTATCCATGCATTTATTTTTAGTAGGTTGGATTACTGCAATGGCATCTTCACAGGTCTTAACAAAAAATCAATCAGGCAGCTGCAGCTGATCCAGAACGCTGCCGCCAGAGTCCTCACAAACACCAGGAAACTGGACCATATTACACCGGTCCTTAAATCACTACACTGGCTTCCTGTGAGTCAGAGGATAGATTTTAAAATCTTACTGCTGGTCTACAAAGCTCTGAATGGTCTCGGACCAAATTACATGCTTGATCTGCTCCCTCTCTATGAAGCATCCAGACCCCTTAGGTCATCTGGAACTGGCTTGTTGCGTGTCCCAAAAACAAGAACTAAGCGGGGTGAGGCAGCTTTCAGTTATTATGCTCCTCACCTGTGGAACAAACTACCTGTAGATCTGAGGTCTGCCCAAACGGTCAGCTCCTTTAAATCAGGACTAAAAACACTATTGTTTACTGAAGCGTACTCTTAACTTTAACACTTATCAGCTCTACTCTACTGCCCTTACTTTTTAACTACACAATGTTTGACTTGTGCTTTTTATTATTTTATCTCTTTTTTTTTATCCTGCTGTATCTTCCCTGTTTTAATTGACTGTTTTTATTGTTTTCAATTGTGTCTTGCTGTTTTTAATGTGTATGTAAAGCACTTTGAATTACCTTGTGTTGAATTGTGCTATACAAATAAACTTGCCTTGCCTTGCCTTGCCTTGCCTTGCCTTATAACTATATATATATATATATATATATATGTACAGTGGTGGGCCGTCAGGGCCAGCAAGGCCTTCTCTGCTGGCCTAACATAACCAGAAATCATGATCATAATTATTGAGGTTTATTAAGGTTAATTTAATTTTTAATTTTCTTTCCCTAAATATCTAAAAGTATTCATATTCTCCTCGTGTCATATTATGCTCCTTCCAGTGCTGTTGTTTTTAGGTTAGAGTTTTTATCCAATCAGAATTCAGCTATCTTATGTTGCCAGGCTGTATGAAATCTGCCCGGGCCTTCAGAATCAACAATGCGGGCGTCTGTGCACTGTAAATGAACGGGCAAATACAGTTGATAGATAGTTGCGATAGCCAATCAGATCACGAGTTGTGTCAGTAAGGCCCTCTAGCTGGCCTCACGTTGAACGTGACATTTACGTGTCCTGTGATTGGATATAATATATATATATATATATATATTTATATATAATAATATGGATACTTACTAGTTTGAGCCACGGCAGCGCTCTGCAGATCAACAGAGTCACACCCGGCCGGGACTGTTAACGGTATGTAAATAATGTGGCGCATTGGCGCAGCTGTGTGGTTGTACTCAAAGCAACAGGTCACAGAAAGTCGTGATACGTCACGTTTTGACATGAAAAAGTTTTTTAACAAAGAGACTTGTTTATTGTGTCGCTGTCGTCAAAGTATGGCCGTCTTGTTAGTGTCTTTCTGATATTAAACTGCGATTTTGCAATGTATTGTACAATGTTGTTAAAGCTTGCATATTCTTTGTGGACTCATTTAATAAAACTTTTTGGAAAGATAATTTTAAAGACCCTTTTATTTTTAAGTTTTGACAGTAGCATATCAGATATGTTTTAATTGCTGATGCGGTATTGTTGATTTTTAAAATGCGCCGGATAATAGCCCATTTTGTAAACAACTGAGGTGATGCAATGCCTAGTAGTGCTTCAGTGTGTTTCTAACTACTCTCCAGTCCTGGTGTTATAAATGCTGGCAAAATGAAAGGTATTTATTGACTAAGTTGGACATCACTGAAGGCCTAAGTGTGAAATGCACTGCCCGCCACTGTATATATATATATATATATATATATATATATGTGTGTGTGTGTATATATATATATATATATATTTATGTATTATATATATATATATATATATATATATATAAATAAATAACCCGATGTTACCATGAATTCTTGAACAAAACTTTATTTTTCTCACATGCTGAAGTGTGAATCTTTAAGAGGAGTATATCCTTGATGAATTTAGGTAAATGGGGTCTTCATTTAATGACAGCAAAACTATATCAAATAAAGTTGGGGGAAAAATTCATACAGTATAGTATTGTGATATTTTACGTGGCAATATTATATCGATTCATGGCCGTCAAGTATTTGATATTTTGCGTCAGTATTTTCACCATTTTTGTTTTATTCGGAGGCCTATCGGTCTCACTTTTAGGAATATACTGGAGATACTAGTATCATATGAAACTAGAATGCTGCAGTTGTTGTCGTCCATACATGTTTGATATCACTTCAGTTCAGTTTGACTGAATACTTTGTTTGTCAGTCTGTGGATTTGACTCTCTTGTGGAGAAATAAAAAGACTGAAGTGAGATGAATAGACTGAGAATTTTCTCTTATTTGACAAAACAATTCTTGATTAACTGCATTTTGTGTCCACAAAATTAAATTCAAACAGTTAAATCTCAATATATTGTATCACAATACTCACCATATCGCAAACAGCTTAAACTCGCAATAACATCGCATCGTGATCCAAGTATCGGGATAAAATCGTATCTCGGGGCCGATACGCTGATTCACACCTTTAATATCAATGCATTCATTTTTGCTTAGATCACATTAAAACACTGCCGCTCCTGCTCATACTGGATGAGTAGCATGCCTGCCCATTAAACATCACTTTATTACTTTATATTTTCATGTTATTTTCACTAATAAAAGTGAAAGCAAGATTTATGAAAACATAAATTAAATGCAGATATAATTTGGTATTCTAAGAATGAGAACAGTGTTTATAACAACACCTCTGATGAAGGAAAGGAAGATTGTTCCTCTGCTGTGTGTGTCTATCATAAGACCATTCTGAATAACAGAACATCTAGAAGTCTAACCAAAGTCTAACCAGTATGTTCTACATAACTGTGGTTCCTACAAACACAATTAAAGCCTCATTGAGGGACCAGCAGAGGAATATCACAACAGATTAACAGAAAATCTTCATCTGAAATAATCAGAAAAAATATAAATCTTATGTTAATAATAATGATAATAATAATAAACTTAAATTCATAAACAAAATTATAACAGATCAGGATCCTCAACCTTTCATCAAAAGGAATCTCATGTCTGTGTGTTAAGTACAGAGTTGGAGTCAGTATGTTGTGAGCAAAGCTTGGGGGAAACAGCCTTGTTATGCCCAAATACAAAAATGCAAGAACAAATGTTGGTTTTAATAGCAGTGACAGTAAGTGCTTGAACTATTTCTGACAGCCCGGCATCAGTAGTCACTGTGTGCAGCTGTGACAGATTTGGTACAATTGTACCTGCATAGAGACCAAAACCTATGCTTCCTGAGAGTGTTAATTAGTGGGCTCTGGAGGTGTTGGAGAGTGTTTTTATTCACTTTGGACAGAGAGAATGTAGCTGTTTTACCCTGCTTCCAGCCTTCATGCTAACAACACGCTGACTTCAGCTCTGTACTTATTACAGATGTTAATTAAGAGACCTTCCAGACCTTCCAGTACACTGCCATACAGTTCATCATGAATCAGAATATTGTTTTTTCTTTGGTTGATTTTAGAATTACTTCAATCGTCTCAATTAGATTAGAAAATGAGTAAACGTGACAAAATAGACCAAAACTTTCTCTGAGTGCACCTTAAAGGGACGGTTTATTGACTGCGGTCACGCCATCTGCATTTTAAATTTTAGTGCGCAATTACATTGTACTTTACAGTAGCCCGTTTGTCATGAAGCTGCATGACCCCGAAATAGCCATTCAATTGTATTCATGCTGTTGGTCATCTAGGACGTAGTAGAGTTTGCTGATAAAAAAAATGATTTACTTTTTTTATTGGCTTCAAAAAGCAGCATGAATACAATTGAATAGCTATTTTGGAGTCATGCAGCTGCGTGACAGACGGGCTACCGTAAAGTGCAACGTAATTGCGCACTAAAATTTAAAGTGCAGATAGAGTGACCGCAGAACTGTCATGGGGTTGTATGAGGTATTATCCATAGTCAGTGTGTCACCTGAAGCAGGTGGTGGCTGGTAGTTTGAAGAAGCAGGCAGGAGGATAGGCATGGAAGCTAAACAACCTGCTGCTAACACAGGTGCATCTCAATACATTAGAATATGATGGAAAAGTCCATTTCCAGTAGTTCAAGTCAAATAGTCCCAACCAAGTATTGAGTGCATATAGATGGACATACTTTATAGGCCAACATTTCCATTTTAAACATACCTTTAAAAATGGGTCTTTTGTAATATTACATTTTTTTGAGACACTGAATTTTAGGTCTTCATTAAATGTAAGCTATAATCATTATAATTAGGATAAATAAATAAATTAAGACAGGAAATGTTTTATTCTGTGTGTAATGTACCTGTATAATGTGTTATTTCCACTTTTTATATGACTACTATTCTAATTTATTGAGATGCACCTGTATAATGGCATTGGCAGCAGTGAAATGTATTTTAGCCACCTAAAAAAAATGAGATGAGCAGTTTACGGTCATGGAAAACATAGTCAGACCACCCTTGTTTTCTTCAATTTCTTGTTAATTTTAATGCCTGGTACAACTGAAGGTACAAATATAATGATAACAACAAAAACAGTTCACAAGAGTTTGATTTAAGAGCTGATATCTAGACATTTTCCATGGTTTTCATGATAAGGATTTTGGTTATAATCAGGAAAATTATCATTTTTCCAAACAAATGTACCTTTAGTTGTACCTGTGTAGTTGTATGTTAGATTCAGAA
This sequence comes from Centropristis striata, assembly GCF_030273125.1. Taxonomy (NCBI): domain Eukaryota; kingdom Metazoa; phylum Chordata; class Actinopteri; order Perciformes; family Serranidae; genus Centropristis; species Centropristis striata. The sequence continues at coordinate 21,901,291 of NC_081520.1, forward strand.
TATTCTACCTGCCATCTACTATAGGACGTACAATGACTTTGGTTTACCACCTCAGACAACCCCACTTCCATAACCAACAGTTACAGATCATGGTATACTTGTTTTGTTGCGAGCTTTTGTGTTTTTTAACAGGGCACTTGAGGGGGCCCTTTGGTTCTTGAGATTTGAAAATCTTCTTCTTATAATGTGTCTGTGGTGGGCTTCACTGGCCCAGACCATCCGTCCCATCATGCCAGTTCTATCTGAGTGTTGACGCTGTGGAGCAACCATCTTGGCTTCCAGCTTTGCAGCTAGGTCTGGGAACTGCAGGGTGTATAGACGGTTTGTATACTGCAATTCTGGAGTTATAAGTCTTTGACATTTTATTTTGGTTTGACTGTCTAAATGTGGGTTTAGGTTATAACCCTGAATGACAGCTGCTCCGTACTGGAACGGCTTCAGCCCGGTGTCTTTTATCTGGGAAGGGTCGACCGCCTCGCCGTCCTTCAGGCAGCTCTTTGCTAACTTGGCCTGCAGCTCTCTCAACTGAGATAATTCAGTCCTCATCAGCTCTTGCCCAACGAGAGTATCCACTTTGTGCCAGAAAGTGGTGTTAAAGTGCAGGTAGATTCTCCAGTCTAAAGCATTCCACCTCTTGATTTTGTCTGCAGTGTTGGGCTGAAGCGGCTGACGACTTCGCTCACTGCGACTGTTGAGTTTAAAGGAAACCACGTCTTCCAGGGACCAGCAGAGGGCGTGCTTGAGCAATATCATGGACTCATCAAAGTATTCAGAAATAAGAATGAGGTGGAAGTGCCGTTCGATGTCTACAATAGCCGTGCCGGCTCTCTCCTCTAGGTCTTCAGCAGCAGCTGCAACATTGTTGTCAAAGCCAAAGTCGAAAGCCAGGATGTTGTGAGCGTAGTGGTTGTTGGGCACCGACGAGTTGTAGTTTCTCCAGCTGTTGTCGAGGAAGTCGTCTAAGCTGTGAGTCTTCTGGAAGGCCGGGATGCTCTTGTAGTAGATATAGATAGACTCCATCATGGCCACAGGATGCCTCAGGATCGAGAAGTAGAAGGAATCCTCAGGCATCACTTTGGCTACCTTGGATATAACAGAAAGAAATTTCATTTGGAGATGTTGAAAAATTCAAGTTCTACTTAGTTAAATACATTTAAAAAAAAATTTTTTTAGCTAAGAGAAATTACATGTAAAGAAACTGATACAATTTAATTTGAAAAACCTGAGTAAACATGAAACAATAGTCCCTTTCATAGTATGCCCTTTTATGCCAGGACATTTACAGCTCTGTAACATCTCTCCTCCACTATGAACACGGCCAGGATAGAAATTATCCCACCAATTTTTTTCAGGCTGTTGTAAGCGGCACCACTATGAACAGGACATCCTGGCAAGTCGGAATACATTTTTTTAAGATATGCAGTAACTACATTTTTGGTCAAAATTGAGTTATAACAACTACAAAAAAATGAACTCCTTGATGTCTGTTTAAGGAGTCTGTATCCACAAAATCCAACTTCAGTTTTCATCAGTGAATGCAGCAGTAGCTAAACTACACAATGTTAATATTATTTTCTGATAAAGCTCACCTCAGATTTTTTAAACCTCATGTGGTTGCACATGATGTGGAACTGCCTCACACTCTGGCTGCTGACACCTTCCACAAAGTGTGAAGCGAAGGAGAACGGGTAAAACAACTGGCTGTGTTTGTTCAGTGGCAGGGCAAAGGTCAAGTTCTTGCTTTCACCGTAGCGATACAGGATGTTTAAGATCGTGCTGCTTGCTGTTTTGTGCGTCTTAAGGAAAACAATGTGAGACTTCGGATGGCAGGTTGCTTTAGTATGGATACTACTTTGAGCCTTTAAAATACTTAATGGGAAGGGGGTCTCTTCAGTTAAACCAAGAGTCAAAGAATCTGGAAGTCCAAGGCCTGTTTCATGTTCTGGTAGAAGCAGCTTCCCAGGTGAAACTTCTATCCGAGAGCCGGGAGCAATGTTATCCACATGTCTGGACAGAAAATGCTTTTGATATCTTTCATTCTGATGATGAAGCTCTGCAGCTCTTTCTGTCTGATGTGACCTCACGTGTGTACTGACTGCAGGTGAAACCTGAGAACGGACGCCTTCATTCTTCACAGCGGGGAACAGTTGGTGTTTGTTGTTCAGGTGAGGAAGTCTGGTCAGCTTGTCATTCCTGGGAGAAGTCATTGAAATATTATGTTCACAAATACTCGTTATACCAGCAACTTATGTTGTTAGTTTATCAGGATTTCATGTAAATTAGAATGTGGTTTACATATGCAAAAAATTATCAGAACACCCATATTTTCTTCAATTTCTTGTTCATTTCAATGCCTATAATGATAACAACAAAAATAGGTCATAGGAGTTTTATCTAAAAGCTGATATCTAGGTATTTTCCATGGTTTTCTTGATAATAACCAAAATAATTATCAAGAAAACCATGGAAAATGTCTAGATATCAGCCCTTAACTTAAACTCTTATGCGCTGTTTTTGTTATTATCATTTTACTTGCCCAAACAAATGTACCTTTAGTTGTACCAGGCATTAAAATTAAAATACCATGGCGTCATATTATAAACCTTTAGTGTCCTGACAAGAGTTAAATGGTTTTGACAAGCTAACCTAATATAATCATTATAAGTTCCTTGTTCAAATTCCGGAAGACATATTTTCTCTCATGGGTGGCCAAAGTTGTCGGATTAGAAACCTCTTTTTTATTTATTTTTTCTCTCTTGCTCAATCTCTTCTTCTTCTACTGTTTACTGACGGATTAGCCTACAGCAACACATTACACTGCCATCTTCTGACCAAAGTATGTTCCTGCAGCTTTGTTTATTCAATCTAAACAGCTGATGAAAAAGTCCCTAATTCACATTTTTCTATAATTTCTTAATTTCAAAATTTCGCTTCAAAATTCGATTTGACTTTAATGCAAACACAGCTACACACTCCTGGGTTTCTACTAGGAAATGAGAGCAGATTTTAGCAAGAATTCCAAGGAAATATTGGGAATGCATTATATGTATTGTACGGCAGTAATAATCCACAAAGTGCAGCACACTAACTCAGCAGCAGACTTTACCTGGTCTGGCGGGCGACAAAGGTCTGAAAGGCAATACAGATTACGAGCAGGATGAGCAGTATCCACAGAGAGTGACGCCACAGCCCTCTCCTTACACACCTGCAGGAAGCACACACACACACACACACACACACACACATAAGAAGCAGCCTGGACAAAGACACGTGACATATATGACATATCCATGTTTTTAATCTCAGAAAAAAACTGGACCCTACTCAGAGGTGGCACCAGAGTTTGGATTCGGGAGCTAATGAACTTTCACAACAAACAGAAGCATCATTCATACCAACATTATGTTATGTTATTGCACAACCATGATCAGAAAACATTTTTTTTGTGTTGGTTAATTCTTTGTACTGCAGTTTGATAAAAACAGTTCTTGAACCTGTTTGTTCTTGCTTTTATAGATCTGTATCTTTTGCCTTATGGTAACAGTTCAATAAGTGAGTGTCTGGGGTGGGAATTGTCCTTAATCATGTCCTCAGCATTTTTCAGGCAGCGGGAACTGTGTAGTTATTCCAGTATAAGGAGAGGGCAGCCGGTGATTTTCTGGGCCGTGTCTATGACCCTCTGGAATTTACACTGCTCCCCCAGAGCCACAGAATACATTATACAGGCATTCACTGGCTGAGGAGCACTAAATAAACTGGTGTGGAATTCCCTGTTTAATGAAAGTGTTTGAGCTATTAATGGAAAGACATACAGAAGCTGCAACATCAGTGCACTGGTTTCTCCTTCTTCATCTAAAGACTATTTTTCAGCGCCAGCGTGATAAGTAGGTTAGAAGCTGCCCAGCCTGTATCTGAGTCTGTGTTCATTATAGCTCAGACTCATTACGGTACTGTACGTCTGCTTTTCGTCAAACTTCTACCTGTTCACTGTTACAGCTAGTCTAGTCTAGTTTTAGTCACAGGGATGTGTGTGTGTCTGGCTCCTGGACTGAGATCTCTGGAGGGAGTTTAGCTGTTTAAAATCATTCTTTTAATGATTTTACTTTGAGGGTTTGCCTGTAATTGTTTATTAGGGAGCTGTCGAGATGTTCTTTTTAAGAGTGGCCTAATTAGTGCAGTTTTCAGGGCCTGTGGGAAATAGCCTGATCGTAGAGAAGTGCTGACTATTTGCAGAGACCTGATTCCATAACATTTTTGGAAAAAAATGACACTGGGCTGGCCCATTCACATCTTTAAGCCCCTCACCGGACTCAGTGCCTTTATTAAACTGCGCATATGCCCGCACATAAATGAGTGGCAGTCATACTGGGTTATACGATTTTGCAGCACCACTTTTTAAAGGTATTTATCTTGTTATGATGTTTCCCTCTTACTCATTACACAGCTTTTGTGTTAGAGAGGCTCACATCAGACGAGACTGGTAAGGCAGGCCAGGTATGTGAGGTAACCAGCCACAGAAGTGCTCCTGCCTAATCAAGTGGCAACCTCTGAGCTGGTCTGAGCAGTGAGGCAAACCAGGAGGTACCTTCAGATGCATTCTACCAAAAATTCCAACAGGGGGGCACTGACGACGGCTGCAAAAGCATTTCAGTCCTTTCATGTCAATACAAAATGAGAAAACTTGATTGATTTCCTCTGAATTTTTTTTAGGACAACACTATGTATCACTAGTAAAAAATCACTAGTAAAAAATCTTCTTCATGACAATTTGACGTTGATAGTGTAAATAATGGCCACATTTAGAAGAAAATAGAAGATAAAGAATTGGATGATTTGGGGCGTGGCTACCTTTGATTGACAGGTCACTAACAAGGCGAGCCGTCATCAGGAGAGAACAGGAGAGACGAAAAGCAATACATATCCAGCCGTGAACTTGTTTCTTGTTATCTGTGTTCCCTCATAACTTGGACACTTTCATTGTATCTTTCACTTAATGACATTCATTTTTGATGTTCATTAAAAATATCTTGTTCAGCGTTAGGTTGTACTAATAGACACTCCAAGGAGTCGCTGATCAGTTTTCTTAGGTAAGTAACATACATTTTGTTTTTGTTATTTGCTAGCCAAAATGAACATTCTAGTTAATGCTCCAGTTAATGCTAACATGGATTAGCAGCGACTTCAGGTTGAGGTGTAGAGAGGTGTCAGTGTAGTCAGTGTCGTCAGATCCTTCTCGCTCCTCCACAGTCCAAATATGGTCTGCTACACATTTCCGAAAACAAGATGGCAACGAGTGTAACGCTGAACTCGATAACTTAAACGGGCTACAAACCAATGGGTGATGTCACGATCACTACGTCCATTATTTATACAGTCTATGTGCTAAATTAATGACTCGGTAAGGAGAGAGGAAAGTTCCTGATGCTTTATCGCCTCTTTGGCATGTGACGCTCCACTATGTGCTCACTGATGAGGCAGTAAGTTTGGCACATCATTGGTGCTGTGACTCGCAAATATGCCACAGGTGAATTATTGTTCATTTGTGGAGTTGAACTAGATGTCTGATGTCCCCTTTGTTAGAACAAAGGAAACAGCTAGAAAGCTCTCCTCCCCATGATGCCTGGGGTCTATAACCTTTACAGATGTGTGATCACCTTCTTCTTCTACAGTTAATAATAATAATAATAATATATTTTATTTGTAAAGCACTTTTCATTGTTAAAAGCAATCTCAAGGTGCTACAGAGTACAACAAGATTAAAAACAGGTTAAAAGGCCAAAGCACAATGTTACATTTAATAAAGTTCTTGTTTGGCTCTCAACGGAGGCGGTTGCATCTTTTTTCTCTCTCCCTCCCACTGTGTTTTTCCCTGCTTCGCTCCTCTCGTCTCGTCACGTCTACTGTCTAACTTTTGGAAGACTCTCTCTACACTGCTCTCAAAAAAACAAAAACCATGGATTTGATCAACTGGTCTTTTAACACAATTGACACCATCTTCTCGACGAGAAGCCGTGGTTCTGGGGAACCCGCCTGCCCCGAGGGGACTTTTGTGGCTGGCTACACGATGGACGCCTGGAGCAGGTGGCGTGTCGTAGGCCTGGCACCTCTGTCTCTGGAGGACATTGAAGATCTTTACCTATTCGGAACCATGATAACAGGGTTTTTGCTGTTTGGATTGGGCTTTGCTCTGGTTTATCGAAACACAAAGGAAACGGTGTCAGCTGTCAAAGGCCCCATTAAGCTGCCCGTGATGATTGAATGTATGGCCAGGGCTGTCGGAACTCAGACTGTGGTCACAAACCGCACCGTGGATGCCATCCAGGAAAGGGTGACAGCCCTGGAGAGGGAACGATCCGGAGACCGGGAGGGACATTTTTACCATCGACAGGATTCCACCCACAGTCCAAATTCCAATCTTATCTGGCTTCCCCAAAACAACAGCCTTGGCTCGAAGGCCGTTGCTAATCTTCCCTGCTGAGGAATGTAGTGAGACACTACCATCCCATCCCCCCCCCCCTCTCAACTCCCACAACCACCTGTTGAACTATCTTTCTTACCTCAGAAAACTGAGCAGCGACTCCTTGGAGTGTCTGTTAGTCCAACCAAACACTGAACAATACATTTTTACTGAACAAAACGTTCAAATAAACTGTCATTAAGTGAAAATACAGTGAAAGGGTCAAAGTTATGAGACCAAATCGGTAAACGTCCTCTTTTCTATCTATATAACGTTATATATAACTTTAGTGACACGTTGCCGTGGATACGCATTGCTCTGCTTCTCTCCTGGTGATGGCTCGCCTTGTCAGTGACCTGTAGCCACGCCCCAAATCATACGATTCTTTATCTTCTATTTTCTTCTAAATGGGGCCATTATTAGAACTATTGACATCAAATTGTCTTGAAGATTATTTTTTACTAGCGATTGAGACCATAATGTTGTCCTGAAAAAAGGCACAGAGAAGAAGGGGCGTGGTAGACAGTCACGATAACGGACAAACTGTTGACAGATGTGTGCGGCCACATATTCTTGTGAAACAATGGTGTTCACAAGACGGGGTCTCTCTGCCCTCCAGCTCTCTGACAAGACACGTTTTGGTGTGCTCCAGTCAGAAGGCACGCAGATTGCCGCCTGGTTTGGTGTTTTTTTTGTTTGTTTTTTATGGCACAGTTAAATGACTGTTTAATCAAAAGAGTCTGGTATTTGTCGCAAAGCTTTATAGCTGCTGTTTCTGGTTGTGTGAGTGAGTGAGTGAGTGAGTGAGTGAGTGAGTGTGTGTGTGTGTGTGTGTGTGTGTGTGTGGCACAGGAGCACTGTAACAGGTTTCCCTTTTCACCCTTTGTGGTTTCTTTGAGAATTACAATGCACTTTTTGTCTTATTTGTGAGGTTTGGCGGCCACAAAAAAGGCATACAATCATGTTGTAAATTTACCATCTGTTGTTTAGGTAGGAGGGCAGAGTGTTTGCAGACATCATGACTTAATGAGAGGGGGAAAAGCCACAGGTTTCCCCAGGCTACAGCAACATCTGGAGCTGGCCAGCCCTAGTCCTCCTCTAGGCCTCACAAACACACATGAACTTTTAACCTCTGTGTGTAAGTTAAGAGGTAGCTTTAGGTAGGTAACTCTGTCTTTTTGATGAATTCCAGCCATTTCTCTGCCAGTAGTTGGCCAGAGCTCAGTCAAATGCACAGCCAGTGTGAGTGCAGGTCAGTGTGTCCTTCTAACTCACTGTGGACTGACGCAGCGTCTGATATGTCCCTGGACAGAGATATCCTAACAGCCAGGTCACCAGGAGCAAAGTAATCACATTTATGAGGTGTTGTGATATAAAGTCTGGGAAAAATGTCAAAGCAGCAACTAGAACTGTAGCTTTAGAACAGCTGGAGGGACACAAAGACATCATGTACACTCATAATAGAAAATAATTTGAAATAAAGCTGAAATTCTCAAATAATACTACAAGTAAAAGGTCTCTGTTGAGAATACCTTCTCTCACTAATTATTCTCAATGACTTAATAATGCTTTGTAATTCTTGCAGATATTTCACATTAAATGCCTACCAGGAAAAAGAGGGATTAAATCCTTTGAGCTGCAGGGTGACTTTTAATGTAAACCATATGTGCACAAAGTCTTACACTTATTTTTTACAATAGCTTACCACCCATTGGTAGCCTGGGTATACCCAGACTGCCTTGCGCGCTCAATATCATTTCGAACTGCCAAAGGGTCTGGAAACCAGGGAGGTTTTTTAGCCCTGTTTAAGGGATCCAATCACAGAACGGGGAGGGACGGCAAGACGATGACGCGTACTACCTGGCAGACGGAAGCTTGTAGTTTTCTTACGGATCCAACATGGCTGCAGCAGACGCGAAACTCTCTTTAGCTGTAGATGGTGTTTTAAATAGTTTAGAGCGAAAGTTGAAAGGCGAAAGGTCTCTCGGCGGCTCCGCTGTCCCCCGGCTTGTATCGAGATCACCCGCGTTACGGTAGCGGGGCTAATATCGGTAGCGGTACGCTACCGTTACGGCGTTACGGTAGCGGGGCTATTAGCTATTAGCCGCTAGCCGCTAACGCCGGTGATCTCGCTACGAGCCGGGGGACAGCGGAGCCGCCAAGAGACCCGCAGCAGCTTGTTTATTGCCCATAAAATCAGTGGATGTGTGTGGCTGAATGACATGAGGGGGAATAAAGTGTGAAAAATCTTGCAGAAAGCGAGAACTGGAGAAGCAAAGCAGCAAGCAACACTCTCACAAACACACACACAACAAACATCAATTTCTGTAGCTCTACTACGTCATCTGGTATAACTGATGCGATTGGCTAAGAGCTACCTACAGACACTTTTGATAGACATTCTAAGCGCCCATTAAACGGCTCTGGAGGATCGTAAACCACACCTCCTCTACGGAGAAATGAACGGCTGGTTCCCAGACTAGATCTCATTTGAGATTAGTCTGGTGTTAGCCAGGCTAACCCATTGGGGGAAAAAGGACACAAGGAAGAGATTGGAAAAAATGTCATCTGTTGCGATTTAATGTTCCTTCTCTACATTTTCAATTAACTTGGCAAACTCAATCTGCTAAATATCATGTGATACAGTTTTAAAACAGATACTTAATAGACTAAATCATAATGTTTTTACAGTGATAGGCCGCTGATCGTTATCAGCCAATTTTCATAAAAAAATATGCAATCAGGTAATCGGCAATAATACTTGGGAGAAGTGGGGGGGGGGGGGGGGGGGGGGGGGGGGGCTTAGTACAGTGGGATCATTTGGACTTTTTGTTAAGATGCGCACATTTTAATGAGAATACAGTACAGAGGTGATTAGGGGTAGGCGTTTGGAAGAAACCTGCCAACTCAATTATCTATAACGCATGCACACAGTACTATACAAAAGCCTGTTTTGATAACGGACCCTTTTATTTTGAAAGGATGGAAAGAGGCTTATTGACGTACAGCCGCAGGACTGAACGCTCTGCCGTGTTTCAGTTCAGTGAGTAATGATACACAGTCAGAGATAAAGGTAAAATTAAAAAATACAGATCGATGAAAAATTCCACGCAATCAACCAAATTCGTAATGACCATTAATTGATCATCATGACGTTGTTATATAGCAGCAGTTCTGTGAGAATTACCATTCTGTTTTCTTTGCAGATTTTTTAAAATTATTTTTTTGCCAGATAAGAGCCTCTTTGCAGCACTGGTGGAAGTGTAAAGCACTTTTGATGACAGACAGTGATTTGAGGGTCTGGCATTCTACAAAAACGTGCTATTAATTAATACGTGCTAGTAATTAATCCACTACACTGGTGATGAATTGCATGAAATGGGACTTAATGAATCAGACAGATGCAAAGACACTTTTGGCTTCAAGTTACAGATAAATTATCTCACATCCTACCCCGTTATCCCCAGAGGTCTGCGTCCTAGGTGACATATTACAACTACACAGCAATACTACTGGTTTCCTCCTCACAGCACTATTGCCAAGAAGTGGCTCCTAAACTGGAAAGCGAAAAATAACCTAACCCTACACTCGAAAGTCTTCTAATAGGTCATGTATCCATGGAAAAAATGTCTGCTTCCCTCAATCATCAAACAGCTGTTTTCAATAAGACCTGGTCCACAGTCATCAATAAATGATCCTCCACTGTTGTCTGATCTCCGATCCACAATGCAGTGATAAATTAATATAGAAGCACTCTCTCAGTCTTTTCTATGACTCACACTTTTCCTTTCTGCATGAACATTTCAAAGCTCTTTTTCTTTTTCCTTCATACTATCATCTAACTTCTCCTTATTCTAAGTTGCTGTCTTTTTGCTTCTCATTCTGGTATTTTCTGGGAGAGATTTTCAACTAAACAAAACTACAAATTCTTCCAAACCGAGTGTGTTTACAGTCACTGAGGAGGTGTCGTTGGATTATTGTTGCTCTATAATTTTTTATTAATTTACAAGCTTGTTATATGTTTAGTTATTTATCTTTGCATAACACTGCATTCCATTTTGATTTAATTGGCAAACTGGTTAATATCTCCAAATCTACTTTTTATGATCTGAGCCTGACAGCTCCTCCTTCCCCTCCTGTTTGTTGTTTGTGTGATCCTCCCCTGTCTTTTCTGTGTGTGGGTGTGGCTTTGTTTCACAGGCAGCACCAGGTGAACCTGATCCAGCAATCAACCCTCACAGTATAAAACCCTGGTCTTCTCTTCATTTGTTGCAAGATAGTTTTGTCTCTCACTTTGGTAGAGCCTCATACATTGGCTCCTGTAGTGTTTTTGCAACAGTTTGTTTGCTTGTGTGGTAATGTTCTTTGCCTTCTGTATTGTTCCAGATCATTATGTCTCATGCTCCATTTGGATGCTGTCGTGTGAGTTTAAACTGCAAGATCCAGTCTCTCCAGGTTACCACATGGTGGACGCCAAACAAGAGACTTTGCCCCCTGCTCCTGAGCACTCATCACCTCACCTGCCACAGTTGGATCCTGGAAAGACCCTCCACCCCTGCACATTACTCAAGCTAACCTCAATAAAAGACTGTAGCCCCTTTCATAGTGCGGTCCCACAAATGTCCCACGATATTGCCGGAAAGATCTGTGCAGGCTTTTCATCTTGTGGCGTTCAGTGATCCTGCATAGTCTGAGAAAACAGCAGTGCTGCACAGTAGCATAGTGCTAAAAGGCTAACAGTTAGCTCCGTAGCAGTACAGTGCGTATGTGCGGCAGCAGGATGTGTTCACTTAGCTCCGTTTGTTGACAACAAGCACTGGACAATCTGTGCACAATTAGCAACGGTGGCCGCAGTTGTGCATGCTGCTGAACAATGATTCGATGACTGCCAGACCAAGTGGGAGGCATGGGTTAGATGTCATGCGTGAGATCAAATATTCCGCCTTGCCGGGATGGCCAGTTCTTAGTGGTCCTGCTTCCAACAGTCCCACCAATTGGTGCCATCACTTGATCCTGGTGTCCCGCTTCGGGTACGTTCATAGTGGAGGACGTTACAGAGCCGTAAATGTCCCGGCATGAAACTGCACTGTTACAGGGGCTTGTGTTTGCACTGATACCTTTCTCTTGAGTTGTGCATTTTGGTCCAGACCTCATGTAATCCATAACATCTACCCCTCTTGAGTTTTTCTCCAGGACCAAATGCGATAATTTTGCTGTCTCTTTCCAGGAAAAAGTCGGCCATATTGGAGGCAATATATGAATGTCTTGCAACAATACATCTGGCCACGACTCATCAACACATCAACCTACTGTTGTGAGCTAAATGTCTATATTCTCACCTATCAGCTCAAAAAATCTGACAGCAATTTTATTCAGTGCCAAAAATCTAACGCGTCTGTCTGTCTGCCGTACACGTTGCCGTGGATATGCATTGCTTTTCTTCTCTCCTGATGACGGCTCGTCTTCTTTGACACCTGTCAATCAAAGGTAGCCACGCCCCTAATCAAACAACTCTTTATCATCTATTTCCTTCTAAATTGGACCATTATTCACATAATTAACATCATAAAAATCAGTTAATAAATCAAGTGAGAAGTCGACTCATTTTGTGTTGAGATAGATAGGACCCAAATGCTTCTGCAACTGCTGTCAGCGCCCCCTGTTGGATTTTTTGGTATAATGCAGCTGAAGGCACTTCCAGGTTTGCCTAATTGATTGAAAATACAGTGAGCTAGTCGGGAACCATGGCATTAAATCAGCCGGCCCTGGAACCATGCCAAAAAACTGGACTAACACAATAGCACTGATGTATACATATGTCAATATTTGCTGTGAAATGCCTGTTCTGCCTTTGACAAAACAAACTTTTTAGGACAGGCCAGTAGCACTCTCTGACCTTGAATGGGACTCAAGGTAACAACACCAACAGTGTTCCACCAGCTGGAATACTGTTACACTTATCAGATCAAGTCAGCAAAGAGTAATCTGATGCTGATACGGTAACATTTCACACTGGCTGGAACCTGATACTGATAGGACATCAGCACCTAGCTGACTGACGTGAGCCAGCAGACGCTGATTTGGCCTTTTGCTGCTCACATGACAGTGTGTTGTTCCCAAAGAAAACAGTTTTAATTTGAAATATGTTACTGTTAAGAAAGCTAACAAAATAAAGCTGAGGAGGAATATGTGCACATACACATGTGCCCTTAATTTTACACTGACACACTTCCTAAAAATAACTTAGTTTCACAGGAAATGACCCAATTAACTTAATTGATTGGGGATTTATTGTCAGGGATTTTTTTTTTAGAACAAGTCTGAGTCAGGCGACATAATATAGCTCAGTGTGGGTTGGGAGATCTTAAGGTCCAACCCAAACTCCACCAACCTACCAACCTCCACAAATTAACTTTCCCCCCGGCTTAACAAGAGCAGCAGTACACGTCATTTTCCCTGCACTTTTCAGTTCTCCCGTCAAAAACATATTTTAATCCTGTGATGATTAAGATGTACTGCTTGGGGTGATAATAAAAAACCATTAACAATGTTGACCAAGTAATACTAGCAGATAAAAAAATGTACATAATAAAAATGTTAAATACAATTCAAGGGACCTGTAACCATATGTGCCTTTTATTGGAGTAGCTAATTGGACAGCTTAAAAGACAACTTTCTAGTGCAAACTCTAAGCTGTGTTTTTCTTTTGTTATGGGGCTCACAACAGAAAGCTACATGACTCGTATATTGATGAGAACTGGCAGGTTAAATTGGCCTTCCAACTAATAGAGTAAAACTCAACCAACAGAGGAGACCCAGGAACGAGGCTGTATGTGTCCACGGAAAAAAAAAACTTTGCCTAAACAAACTGCAACTGAAAACTGGGGAAAAAACTAAAAACAACTTGTGGTTACTCCGCCCAGAAACACTAGTAAGATACACTTAGTGGAGGGATTCATGTGTTATGTGTTAATGCATGGCAAAACGTACACAGTTTGAATTACAATGTCAGAATAGTTGTTCTGAATTCATGCTTTAATCCCAAATAGTATTGCTGTTCCTGTAGAATATCCATCCAACTCATTAACAAGGAAATGAAGAAGACTTTGGTTGTACTGTCAGTATATCCAGTATAAAATACAGTTAAAGAAGCTATTAATTTCCAACGTATTAATTGCTTGCTACGACATAACATTGGCGGTTGTAAGCACAGTGGCCTGCAGCCACTGGTCGCTGATACAAACTTTATTAACACTGAATGTCAAAACCAGCTTCAACAATGCACACCTTTCACCAACATCAGCTGTAGACCTGTATGTCCAGTCAAACACTAACCTCATTAAAACCTTTCTTTCTCTTGGCAAATGGCTGTATGATTTTACATGCCAATGCAAACTATTTACCAACATTTGGTTGGTGGTCGTATCAGATCTGTGTGAAGCACCTCAAGAAAAACACCGACAACACTAACAGTATTAGGGTTGGGCCAATGAACGTCGCCAATTGAGTCATCAACACGGCCCACCCCCAGTCCACACCGACAGTTAGCCGTGGGTCAGCAGTGGCATTTATTAACTGCTTAAAAACGAACAACTCCGATTTATTTACTGGTGCACAGACCGGTTTTGTGAGTGCAACTAAACACACATGCTAGGGCTGTCATATCTTTGGATCTAAAGTGAGGAGAATTTGTTAAAACTAACTCAAATTTTCCAGAACGCACTAATTTTAAATTGTAGTCCTGGGCGATATATCGATATAAAAAATATATAGATATATTTTCAAATGTGATATGGAATTAGACCATATCGCATATATCAATATAGTTCAAATTTGCGCTGTGATCCTTGCTCCTCCAACAATAGGAATGAAACATGAGCAAATGTACATACAGTATAGTCATCATTTATAAATTATACAAAAATAACAAAACATAAAAATCACTTCAAGGATTATAATTCAGAAAATCAACAAATATTATATTTGATATTTATCATTAGGACTAGTGTTGATTGAAAAAAATATCAATGTAAAATACTTCTAAAGCTTTATTTTATGAAAGCCCTTGGTTTTATGAGTGTGTTTAAGTGAAACCAGAGTCAAATTTTTTTTTATTTAAGATATTTTTTATTTAAATGTGCACTTTATGGAGCTTTGATTTTTTTTTTAAAAGGTACTCCTGTTGTTATACAGTATTTATGTCCACTTAAATAAATGGTTTCAATAAAACTACTTGTGACATCTCATATTTGACTTTGACTGAACATTTGCTCTCACTTTGTGATAAAAATATAGGGATATATATCGTATATCAATATTCAGCCTAAATCGGGATATGACTTTTGGTCCATATTGCCCAGCGTATTAAATGCTGGAAATAATTAATAAGATGGCAGGTTTTGTGCCCATATGATTTAAATAGTTAAGGTGAGTCACGCTGACAATAACATCGTCCATAATGATGTTTCACTGTGGACATCAGACTCTATAAAAAATACCATGAATGTCAGAAAATAGTGAAAAATGCCCATCACAATTTCCAGGAATCCAAGGAAACGTGTTACTTGTTTGTCTGACCAACAGAGAAAAGTAGCAAATCATCTCCCGAGAAGGTAGAACCAGGGAAAAGTTTTCCACCACAAATGACATCAACTTGGGCTGTCACGATAGCGCTACTGACAAGCCAACTACAGGAGATGGCAAGCAACCGCCACAACTCAGATGTTCACATTTTTTCCTTTTTACATAAGACTAACTTAGACCCTTCTTGTTTCACACTGTAACTCATGACAAGTAACCAATCGGGTAGTGCTGTGGGCGGGACATTGAGCGAGACTGAGAGTTGGGACTGCAGACATCCAGTGGTTGGCTGGCTGCATTAGAGCCAAAGTTGTACACTTTTTAATTTAACACTCTAAATGTATAATTTACGGCATATCTGTTCTATTGGAATCCATTAAATTGTGCATGATTCATGATAAAATTAAGATCATACATCACTGACTGATTGAAAGGTTTTGGGTCTTAGCCCTCGATCTCCACTGTCCCTAAAAACGTCCCTGTACCCATAGACTAGACAGGTGAACTCACCTTGAGAGCAACTAGCAACAATGGATTAACAGATGAAATTCTAACAAAAAAAATCAGCACTGGAGCTTATGTTTCACTAATTTGGGGACACACAGACAATCGGGCTGCACTGTTTGGACCAAAAATTATAGAAATCACATATTTCCTTTAATCAAAAAAGCAGGCAAAACAGTAGTCTTTACTAACCACAGAATGTATTGTTATAACAAAAAAAAGACAATTTATCTCTTCTGTTCTGTGGAATATCCTACCATCCTATGCTGGATGAATATTCTATTTAAGTTTAACTCCTCTTTCTCTTGAGTTAAACATCGACGTGAAGTTATTTTAGTCCTTGAAATCATTATAAAGAGAGAAAGAGAGAGAGAGAGAGAGAGAGAGAGCGCTGCACGAGTTCACTTTGGACCCACAGTAGTCTAGTTCCTCTGATTCTTGGTGTTCTTTTCCAGCATAAAGCGGAGCATTTCAGTCTGCTGTCAGTCACACCGCTGATGGCCTTTTTTGGGGGGTAGGAAATGAAAACTTGAGATACTGTGTAGCATATGTGTTCTACGGACTGCTGAGGCTGTTGAAATGCTACAGAACAGTGACAGAGTAGAAAAAGAGTGGACTTACAAGGTTACAGAGCCTGGCTCTTTGATCCATCTCCTCGGCGGGGCTGGCATCTCCCCCGAAACCCCCAGGAAACTCCCGCTCCGACTGTCGCCACGATCCTCTCTCTCTCTCTTTCTCTCTCTCTCTCTCTCTCTCTTTCAGCGAGTCTGTCTCGCCCGACTCCTCCTGCTGAACCGTCATCACTCTACAGGGCAACAGGCTTTCAACCACTGAGCTCAGTATTACAAAGGGAAGTTGCAGGCTTACAAGGTTACAGTGTGTGTTGACTCTGGTAGCTCAGAATGGTGCCTAAGCGAGGAAAAACAACCCAAAGCTACACGCTAGAAACGCACAGTATATTTGCTTTACTAACAAATGAGCCATAATTGGTCAGAAAAATCACAATGAAGATGTAACAGCCTACTAAGTCTAAATTTGCCTACCAACATTACTAAGAAGTAATAATGAGCATTTATTTATATGATTTTGCCAGAATGCAGCGAGGAGCCAAGTGCAAATGAGAGGCTGGACAGCAAAGAAATATCTCAGGAGATCTGGAATCGAAATCTAGTCTAGCTAGAGAAACTCAAAACTAGACTTGAAGTTGGCAAAATGTATATGTTGAGGTGTCGGGCTGTAGACATTTTAATTCAGTTTATAGGGAAAACAGAAATAACTGTTCATGTCGTATGGTTTTTTTTGTCACAGCCACAGGGAGCCACTGCAGATGGCCTAAAGAGCCACAGGTTGCCTAACCCTGCTCTATCCTCTAGGCCATGGACTGCCCACCAAATCTTATAAGAAATATATTTGCCGATATTTTTGTCGTTTTTGCACAAATGCGTTACCAGCACATAACCACAATATTATAACATGTCATCATAGTAGAGATGAAAATACAAGAGAGCTCGTATGAAGAGTTTGTAAAAATATAAATAGTTAAATATGCATAGCATGTAGAGCCCCCATTTCCCCCCGTATATTGGTAACATCTGTGGGCTCTGCATATATACTGCACCGAAGACATTTTTGAGTTCTCCATACCTCTCCCTTCTAGTAATGATTGCGCCCTTAAAATGCTTGTGGTTCAGAGAGTTGGGTTTTTAAAATACCTTCAACTTTGTGTAATTTCCCGTCCCTGGAGCAAAGGGGAACTGAGGAAGTACATCTGAAGGTTAGTCATAACATTGTAATTTAGAGTTGTTCTATGCTGCTACTACACTGTAACAAATGTTTGTAGAAATTGCAGTAATACACTATCCAATTGCATGAGAAATAGGGTGTAAAATTAAAATTGCATATCACCGTAGTAGACACTTTGAATTACCGTAAAACAAGGAATAGTACAAACTTTTGAAAAACTGTAGAAAACAGTTTTACTGTAAAAAATATAACATTTTCATGTAAAATTAATGGAGAATTACCATATTGTCACAAGGACACAATTTCCTTAAAAGTAAAGGGACTTTTCAGTTTGAATTACAGTTTTTGCTGACATTTACATTTAAATTTAAAGTAGAAAACACACTCACTGTCATTTTAAGTTCTGGCAACCACAGCTGCCGGTCTTTTACTGTAAACTAATGAATGTTCTTATGTTGGGCTAATATTGAATTTGGTACTGACCACATTCAGGCATACTTGGTGTTGTCAGGGGGAACCTTTATCAAACTTAACACCAGACATTTTATAGGTAGCAGGAGTTAAAATTAGTAATCCTCAACATTTGTTGTGTTATGGTTTCAGAATGATGAAAAAAGTTGGACTCAGAATGCGATGCAGGCTCTACAGGATCAGTCTTTTCATTGGCAACTATCATGTTTTTCCCAAATTATGTACAGATTTTTAGGCATTCTATTATCTCATATGGCTTAAAAATAGTGCGCATAGCTGCCATAACTGGCTAGGCCCCGAAAATAACCACATCTGGCTCTGCCCCTGGTGTTTGGACTGTTGGAGGATGCAGGAGAACCCAGACAGAACCCATGCTGACACAGAGAGAACATGCACACTCCACACAGAAGTTGGATTTAACCCATAAATACTGTCGCAAGGATTATATACTGCATATATACTATTACTTAATAATGTTAAGTAACTTTTTACAGTACAATTTAAAATATATTGTGTGTTTAAATAAGCAAAGGTTAATATGGTATAGATTACATGATCTTTTTCTTAGCCTAAGCAAATAGTTTTGTTGCAGTTCGGCAAATTGCAACAGAAAATAAGTAAACAACATGCAAGTTCAACTTATAATTACACTGCTAGCTGGTACTGCCACTATTTGAGCTTGCTTTCTCTCAGCTTTCACCCTGCTGCCTGAAACCTCATCCAACCACGCAAAGCAGGCTTGGTTACTTGATTATATGGTTGTTAATGTAAAAAAACAGTAGAAACTCAAAAGAACATTCAGGGAAAGACATGTACTGCATACTGTTTGTGTGGTGGGATAGTTGTGTGTGAGAGAGAGAGGCTGTGCTGATAGTTAACAAACTGCTGTGTCAGTGCTGATCAGAGCAGAGATGAAAACCTGTGGTCTGTGGCGCACAGCCGACCTGTGTGCTTGGAACTCTTCTCGTGGTGCCTAAAAAAACAAAATGTATCACAATATGCAGCATTGCCAGTCTGGAAATAGCACTGAAAAGCACAAAAGCACAAAAGCTGTCTAGAAAGGGATGAGCAGAACCAAAATTTAATTCAAATTGCTGAATAGTTCCTTTTATACGACCGGACTTGGACCAGCGTTCTGGTTCTCTGTGCCCAACCTAAACTACAAGTGTCCCTGGAGTTTGTATTTTCTTAGTGGGTCCCAAGACACTGAGGAAACAGATTTGTCCTTTATTAGCTCCCCTGTCTGTAAAACCAGTCATTTTAGATGCTGACCTTAAGTTTTAAAAACATGCATCTATATCCAAGACTGCATTCTATCATCTTAGAAATATATCTAAAATCAGATGTTTTTTTCAACCCAATCAGATTATGAAAAACTGGTTCACGCGTTATTTTCCAGTAGATTAGTTATTGTAATGCTCTTTTTGCTGAATTGACAAAACAGGTGTTGAATAAACTCCAGCCTATTCCGAATGCTGCTGCAAGAACACTGACAAAAAACAAACGGTTTGAACACATCACTCCCATTTTAACCTCTCTACATTGGCTCCCAGTAAAACCAAGAATTGATTTTTACACTCCAGAAAGATCCCTTAGATCAGGGATTCCCAAAGTGTGGTGCATGCGAGCTGCTGCTAGGGGGTGTGCAAGATGAAAAATGTAATGGCGGTCTGATAATTCCACAATTACATTTTTTCCCCCACACAATAAAGAAGTGTAAATAAACATTTCCTTTGTAAAATGTAAAATCAAAAACTGTAATATTAATTAATAAATATATGCAGGCTATTCAAAATGCACTTGATTAAACATGCCGCCTTTAATATGGCTATAAAGAAGCTTATTGCATTTTGGGTTTTTTGAAGGTGTGGGGGATTGGGGTTGCGTCAACACGGTTGGGACATAGAAGGGGGTGCGCAGCTAAAAACGTTTGGGAACCGCTGAGTTAGATCATCAAGTTAAGGTCTCCTCACTATACCAAGAATCAATTCAAAATCAGCTCATGGTGCTTTTAGTCATTATGGGCTGACTCTGGTACTTGCTACCACATGAAATAAAGTCTGCTACATCTGTGTCTTCTTTTAAAAGCAGACTAAAAACATATCTGTTTTCATTAGCTCTAGGTTTTTAATTTCCCTCTTATATAAATTGTATGTCCTTATATATCACACGTTTGTTCATTTTAATGTTTTTTTATCTGTAATGACCTACTTCATATAAAAGCATACAGCATAAGGTGCAATTACATTTGTTTTTTTGTTTCTTTTGTCATGTATGACATTTGTCTATTTTCTTTTGTTTCTTTTGTTTTTCATTTATTGAAGCAGATTGAGTCTACGCCTGTCCTATGAAAAGTGCTTTATAAATAAACTTGACTTGACTTCTTTTTGTACTGTTGCTTTTTTCTATTAGAGCCTTCAAACGTCAGCATCGGGGTGTGAGGTTCCTGACTTCCTTTCTCTCCTCCCACACTGTAAATGCTAAATCATTAGCCATGATGAAGACTAAACAGGACATGTCTCAGTTATTCTGTCTCCCAGCCTCAGCAGATCAGCATCCGTCAGCTCCACCTCCTCGTCTGCTGACCCTACCACATCCATTTATAGTCTATCAGAGGTGGGACCAAATCATTGTTTTACAAGTCACAAGTAAGTCTTTGCCCTCAAGTCCTCAGTCAAGTCCCAAGTCATACAGTTTGAGTTTCGAGTTCTTTCGAGTCCAAAACTTACAACTTCAAATCTTGGTTGAAGTTTGAAGTTGTTGCGTCTCTGTCTGTAATCTTCGACCCACATGTTTTGCATACTGCAATTCATTTTTTGTTGACCACTTCGTAGTTTTTATACCTGAACATTTTTGCCTGCTGTCGCCCTTTTTTAAAAGTTCTTCTTCATTGATTGTCCTGCAGTTTGATTGGATGGATGCTGTCGGATCAAAATAACGTGGATCGGATTTGATTGGATGTTGAGCCGACAGCACACGTCAGACACACACAGACAGACACACACATTTACACAAAGAGAGATAGAGTGGTCCTTAGTAACATCAACTACAACACATTCTTAATCTTTGGGTTTTGTGAAAGGTCAATTGGCTCAAGTCCAAGTGAAGTCACAAGTTATTAGTCCGAGTCGAGTTGCAAATCTCTTTACATTTTGTCAGGTCGAGTCAAAAGTCATCAAATTCATGACTCGAGTCTGACTGGAGTCCAAGTCATGTGACTTGAGTCCATACCTCTGTAGTGTACTGAATGTTTAAAGTCTTTGCATGCAAACCCATGGCAGCAGTCTGATTTTTTTTTGGTCACACTGGATGAAAAATAAAAAGGAAGACAGGGACTACTAATTTTTGACCATCCAGAAAGTTGAGATTTGTGTCGTGGGTCCACAAAATAGTTTTCCACCAGTTGTGTAATATTGTATGCAATATTTTTGTAAATTAATAGAATAATTCATTGAAAACAACTGTCGCTTGGTGCGAATAAATATCTGCAGTCAGAGAAAAAAAACACAACAAAATAAAAAGTATACCAAAATCTTTAAGCATCACTTTTAAGCTGGCCACACAGTAGGCAGTACCAAGTTGCCATGGTTACCATAAAATCTTATTTGTCACCATCAGTAACATTGTCAGTCTTGCATGACCTGCTGTACCACTTTCCTCATTTAATGAGTGCATTAACTTCCTCTCTTTCAAAAATAGCTCATAAGAGTTTAATTTAAAAGCTGATATCTAGCCATTTTCCATGGTTTTCTTGTATTTTCTTCATATTTTTGTTGTTATCATTACATATGTCCAAACAAATGTACCATTACTTGTACCAGGCATTAAATTTGAAAAAGAAATTTGAGAAAACAAGGGTGGTGTAATAATGTTTTCCATGACTTACATGTAAAACTTTAAGGGATCCTGGGTAACTGAATTTGGTGGCTGTCTCCTCTGTTGAAGGACAAACAAGATTCAGCTGCCATTAAGAGTCTTAAAAATGAAGTCTAAGCCTCAATTGATATAAGGGTGTGACAGCCTGTAGGCATGGTTTAATCATTTGATTTTACTCTAGGTTGATATAATATTCAATGATGTATAAATCTCCATTAAAACCAACTTGATCCCTCCCTTTGTACAGTGCACAATCTTAACTCAAGTCTCAAGCTAGTGCTCACATTGCATGTGAGTGCTGGTCACGGAAAGCCCCCCTTTCTGTTCATATCACTGCTGTCATTTTTTGTATACGATGTTTCTCTTTGTGCCAAGCCCACTCCTGTAATCTGCTGTCTGTACCTCCCTTTGTGCTGCCGTAAAGGAATGGGAAGGAGAGGGGAGGTTAAGACTGGCATATTGAACAGTGTTAGGGGGCTTTTGGCCCACAAAAGACTCCTTTATCTGGGTGAATAGAGAGGTAAAATGAGCCTGCACCAGTCATCCTCACAGTACAACATAGTATTGTGTAGGCCACCCCCCCAACCCCGAACACACACAACCTTCTCCCTATTCCTTTTCTCCGTGTGTGAGGAGATCTGGGTCTCTGTTTGCCTAATCACCAACTGCAACACTGTGTTCCCCTGGTGTGACAGGTGGTGATTAGGCAAACAGAGATGAAGCAAGTTTTATTTGTACACCTTTCAACCTCTTTCTGGCTAAAATTAAAGAAAGTGGGGTGAAAGGATTTTAGTGTGGGGAGATCTGATTTTGGAGTTATTTGAAACCTACATTTTTTACATCAACATTTGCTGGGCCTGAAAAGTGCCTGAAAGCTGCAATCTTACTAATGGCCAGCAGGGGGGCTGCTCCAGTGGTTGCAAAAGGAAGTCTGATTACTTGAAAGTCAACAGAAAAATAACCAGTGGTGGAAAGTAACTAATTACATTCACTCAAATACTGTATTTAACTACAATTTTGACGAAGTTGTACTTTACTTGTGTATTCCCATTTTATGTAACTGTATACTTCTACTCCACTACATTTTCAGGTGAATCTTGTACTTTTTACTCCGCTACATGTAGCTGACAGCTTTAGTTACTTTACAGGTTGAGATTTAACATAAAAACAGGATACATTTAAAGTGATTAGACTTTTATATTTATTCAAGCACATAGCAGTATATTAAGTAGCTAAAATGAGACCTAACTTGAAATGTAAACGCTGCTTATATAAATGCATCAATAAGAATATATTTAGAATATATAAAACAATCTGAGTGGGTCCATTCTGCATAACGAGTACTTTTACTTTTGATACTTTAGGTACATTTTCATGCTGATACTGATACTGATGATTTGACATTTGTTGAAATTAAACCTCATTACAGTATGTTTAGAAGATAAAATTAATCCTTGAGAAAAAAAATGCTGCTCACATAAACGCATCAATAATAATATTAATCCAACAATATAGTTAGAATATATATAACTTTTACTTTTACTTTTAATACTTTAAGTACATTTTGATGCTGATACTTTTGTACTTTTATTTCAGTAAGTTTTGAATGCAGAACTTTTACTTGTATTTCACAGTGTGGTATTAGTATTTTAACTTAAGTAAAGGATCTGAATACTTTTTCCACCACTGAAAATGACCATACTGCTCAGTAAACATCTTTTTAATGATTTTATGGTCACAAACTCTAGTTTCAAGATTTCTTCAAAACAGTATGATAATTATTTAGTAAAAGGTAGTCCAGAAGTAAAACTGAGGATAAAGCCTTTTGGGATACCCTGCTTTGTTGTGCACTTTATGTTTTTGTCGATTAAAAAAATGAAGAACAATCACGGCCTGCAAAAACAGTTGTATTCTGTATTTTGTCTGATAATCATGATGATGTTGTAGCAAGGATATCAGGGTTATCATACCTGCTCTCCAAGAATACAAATGTTTAATGGAAATCCTGTGTTACAAACAGAAGGCTGAGTTTGAAAGACACACAGCAAAAATCCCAGTGTGTATTGTACTCTATAAGAGTACATTTAACTCCAGTTTCAGAGCTTATATAGGTCCAAGAGTTTGGTGTTCACTGAACTCCGTCAAAAGTGTAAAACATATACTCCAAATAAAGAGTTACATTTGAACCCTCTGAGAGTACAATTTTACTCCGTCACTGGTACTTTTAAACACTACTTCAGTGCTTTGTGACATTTGCAGTGTAATCCTAAAGCTCCCAGAGAGTAAAATATATACTCTGGTTTAGTAATTTGTTGCACTTTGCAGAGCTGATTATTTAACACTCAGAGTGAGAATGTACTCTATGACTGGTGTACACCAAACACTTTTGAGGTGAATTGTTAACACTTAAAGAATTAGTAGTCCTCACAAAAGTTTCCTGAAATATAATATCTTTATTATTACAATACATCCCAACAAGTATCTTGTCTTGTTATGGAAGTTAACTCTTGTTACAAGGACATAAAACATCTTATGTTAGAAGCCATGGTGCAAAAAAAAAGCCCTGTAAAATCAATTTTTGCAAAAATAATTGTCAAGATGAAAAACAAAAAGGGGGCAATCACTTACGTAATACATTTCTTATACAAAAACGTGCACCAGCACCACATACTGATCATCTCTGTCAAAACCAAAACATAATACATTTATTGTTATAATAATTATTACCATATATTCTAACAAGTATCTTGTCTTGTTATGGAAGTGAACAGTCAACTGTTGTTACAAGGACGTAAAACTTGTCTTAAAGGAACACTCCACCGTTTTTTCATATTAAAACATGTTATTCGGTCAAGTAAGACGAGTTGATACAGACCTCTTGCGTCTCAATGCGTGCACTCAATCGCCCTGGCGCGCGGCGCCACTTGGCTAGCACTTAGCTTAGCCCAGTTCATTCATTAGGATCCAAACAGATGGACAGTTAGAAGCGACCAAACTCCTCCACGTTTTCCCTATTTAAATACAGCTACACGAGTAGTTAAACGACCAAGTATGGCAACACAAAATAAGACGTGTCGCTTTTCGAAGCGGATAAAAAGGAGAACTATAATGTATGGCGGAATAGCACTTGGGAGCACTTCGACTCGGCGCAGTAATATCATCATTCCTGAAAAATCTTCTCCCCTCAGGAGTGATGATATTACTGCGCCAAGTCGAAGTGCTCCCAAGTGCTATTCCGCCATACATTATAGTTTTTATTATAGATTGTGTTCTTGAAAAAAATGTTTGGCTTCAAACCTCATCGCCCAAACATGAAGAATTGGACCTATTTTTCGAATGGATCTGGGGGTAATGAATCATGAAGTGATGTTTGGGAATCATTTTGCGATGTGAATAAAGCCCTTTGAAAAGTTTATGATGTTCAAGAACGAGATGTTTCAGACATACTGTCATGCCATCAGTAATGACAGGAGAAAATATGATGTTGATGATTTGCAGCAGAAGCAGCAAGAGTCTCCAATGTGCATTTCCTTCTTGGACAACATCTCCAAATATCAAGGGCACATTCCGGATCAAGCAAAATGTCTGAATGGCATTGAGACCAATTCCATTTCCATTCTGCTCTAAGTTGATTCTGGTTGGTCGATTCTTTCTCTCTACAAAGCCACAATTGTATGCATATATCCTGTTACAAATATCTGTCTTGGATATGATGTTGTTGTTGAGAGATAACCAAAAAGCAACTTCAGCTGAAATTCCCCAACTCCTTCCAATATGTCATGCGTAATGTCTACAGCATAGTTATCAGAAACATCAAAGTACTGTAGATCATTGAGTAAACATGTTCGCTTCACTCCAAATGTTGATGGCAGTGTAGGATCTGCCTTCAAATCACTGCAATGCTGAGCATGCAATACTTTGTTGCGCAGTGTTATTCTTGGATCGTCATCACTGAAAACTGTCTGTGAGGTTTGTTTGTCTACCAGACAAAAGCGGCAAAAATAGTTCGAACTGAATGATTCAACATACCCAAGTAAGGAGTGCAATCCCAAATTGTCCCCTGTCACTTGTGCAATTGTTCCATAAACTGGTTCATCAGAGAAAGGAACTTCAACTCCTGTACACTCAAGGACTTTCAGATCATGTACGATGGGTTCTAAAATGAAATTAAATCCATACTTTTTTACATCCTCTGTATGAAAAAGTGCCAAAAGATGAATATTCATAAGCGCTGAGTTTATCTTTGGAGACAGATTTCGTAAAATAAAGTATATACTTCCAATCTTATGGATACCATGTTTGGATCCTAGTGGATTTGCCACTTCAAAATCATCACAGAATATCTGTATTTGGAGAGAGTTTGTTTTTTTAGAGAAGAGGGGGTGATCTTTAAAATAACTCCCATCACAGAAATCTTTATAAAACCCAGTCTTCTCACAAGGCCGCAAAATATGATTTAAAATCTCTCTGTTGTTGAATATAAACTTCAGCGTTTCCAATAGAGGAATGTACACAAATTTGTCTGTCACAGGAACCTGATCGTATGTGCCAGTGGTTCGATTCCTTCTGGTGTCATACCTCACCCCTAGAGCGACCTCAACAGGTTCTACAAGACCCCATTTCTCACTGAAATGTTTTTTCCATTTTGTCTCAGTGTTCAGTTTGCTAAATGGATTTTCAAGGTTTTCAAAATAATCATCAAATTTTGTTCTCATGTCCTCAACATTAGGGAGCAATTTTACAACATCATCTTTCACATTTGAATGTAGTTCCTCTACAAGCTCCTCCATATTTTCAACAACAGTCTTTATGACATTAGTAGCCACACCACAGCTTTGGAGTTTTGCAATAAGGGATGCACACATTTCTTGGGTATGTTGCCTAGTCTCATTACAGCTTTGAGAATTCACTGGTTGCTCTGAAATTGAAGCTGACATTGTTTGCTGATCGGATACACCAACGGAGGGAGTGACAGTCGGAGTGACAGATTCATTATCAATTTGAACTAGACTTTCAGGACTATGCTTGGAATGGAGATGTTTCCTGAATCCAGAAAAAGTGCAAAACCTCTGACGGCATCCATTATGGTCACACAACAAATGAAACTTCTTGCCGGGAAAAAAGGCATGTGTAAGTTTGAGATGACGGAGCAACTGCTGGATGGTGACAAAAGTAGACTGGCAAACAAAGCATTTATACATCACAACTTGAGTTGAGGAGCTTTGCCCTGAGGTCCTTGACTCTGGGAGTTTCGCGAGAAAGCCCCACATCGATATTGTAGACAGTGGTTTGCACAAATGTGTACAGGCTGTTTAAGGCCTGGTCATAGGAGATCCCAAACACATAATGCGTCTTGAACAGTTCATCAAAGGCTGAAAGGGAAGACCCGGCCTTGCAGGGAAGGAGCTCACCATCCATCGCAATGTAGTAATCATGGATGTTTTTTCTTGTGATGCCAACTGCCAGGATGTAGGGCTGCCTCCGCTGGGCTGGACCAGAGTGTTCTTGTAGGCTTCGGCCCGACTGCAAGATAACACAAAAGTGTTACTACACTATACATCTTTTTTTTATAGCAAAGTCAGAAATCTGACAGCACAGTTGGAGGATTTCAAGAAAAAAAAAGAAAACGTATTTATGTGACTTGCTATTTATAATATTATAACAAATGTTTTTATGTATTGCTATTTATTTTTTTATAAACTTAGTAAATAAATGTGTTTGTATTTATTGCTATTTATGAAGTTATTATATAAAGATGTTTATATCTATTGCTATTGATACCATTATTATAAAAATGTGCTTATATTATATTTATTGCCATTTACATTTATAAATTATTTGTGGAAAAGTTTGTCTAAATAGAGGAATTATGGAAGAACAGATTAAGTCAACCCTCTTAACAATATTCTTAGATCCAGATATTTCTTGGCTGAGATTTACTTATGTTGAGTATGTTGTCGTGCTACCCCATCATGTGAAAATGCACTTGGGTAAGTTCCTCTGTATCAACAGAAATGATAATTGGTCAAAACATTTGTTTGTTTTTGGAATGTGGATTCCACTCGTTGATATTGGATGCTTTCAAAATGGAAATCAGGATACACTGACCTTATGAAACTTCACTACGCGATCCACAGCTTCCCGGATACTGATCTTCACGGCTCCCTTCTTTCCACTTGGTGGCAGGAGGTAGACAAGCAGGAGAACTGAGGCCATGTCACTATCCCAACCTGAGAAGAGGGGATGAGAAACTCAACTTCAGTATGAGATGCACCTGACAAATCAATATCAACACTCATCAGGCTCTTGAAAAAAATACTATCAGCACAACCACATCACTGTCAACACAATAAGACAACATTTGAAATGGTGGGTGGAGATACACAGGGAATTCATTTATGTCACTTACCTGGGACCTCCTCATCTCCATCCTCATCAGGGTTCTCGTCTGCAGACTGAATGAGATAGTCAAGGTGTGGGGTTTTGCTGAGGTTTTTGGCTTGTTCAATTACTTTCGCCTTCAGGAGTGTTCCCCATTTCTCCAAGAATTTTGATGAAGTCTCTGCTCCAAACAACAGCTCAAAGTCTTGTAGAACCTAAAGGGGAGGAAGTGCAAGCAAGTGCATGTGTACTTGATGATGGTGGCAATGGAAGGAAGGTGCCACTTTCATCTTTACAAAGCTGTTATTGATGGAAAAAAACATAATCAACCTAATTAATGTGAACTTACAAGGCCTTTTGTGTCAAGGAACCTTGGGAAAACTGTAAGCACTGTGCTGCATCGCTCTGGATCATGGATCAACTTTTGTCTGTGCTGGAAGGTTGCTCTCATTTTCATGAAGATCTGTTCTTTATCTGTGCTGTGTTTCAGTAGAGATATGGCCTCGCAGCACTGGTCTCCCTCCAGCTGTTGCTCTTTAGTCACTTTCCTCTCCAACTCTGGTCCGCTGCTGTCTGAGGTTTGAGAGCTCCTTCTCCGAACTCCACTGCTACGGCCACTGCTGAGTTCTCGCTGTGTGTTTTTAAGCTTCCAGGCAATGTAGCCCTCGTTGCTATCTGCATCAAAGAAATCCTCCTAAAAACAAGTTTGAAAATAAATTAAGAAATTTGAGCATGGTAAGACACCTGGTGAAAGAAACTATAAGGTGAAAATACATCAAAACATTATTCATTCATCAACAAAATTTAAAAACAAAATATTGAGCTTAACACAGTCCTGAATTTGCTGTCATTTTCAAGAATGGTAATTGCCCTCCTTACTGCCTGATCAATAAAAACCTCTATGTCTATTGCTCCTATGAAAAAACAATATTTTTTATTATTATAATTTGAAAAGTTGGTAAACTTCTCGTTAAAATATATACTCACATAGCCCTTTTTCGAATAGGGATCTTTCAGAGCAGGTAACAGTGTTACAATCCCCAATGCATATTGTGTTCTTTTGTCCTTTGGCGGAGCACTTCTGTGGGGGTAAATGATAGGTTGCATTGACAGGGAAAAAAGCTGTATGACAATTTACAATGGGGACTCTGAGGTCAACTCAAATAAACCAGTAAACAATATATCAAATCAAATCAAATCAATTTTATTTATATAGCCCAAAATCACAAATCACAGATTTGCCTCAAAGGGCTTCACAGACTGTACATGGTACGACACCCTCTGTCCTTAGACCCTCACATCGGCCAGGGAAAAACTCCTTTAAAAAACCCTTTTAGCAGGGGAAAAAAGAAGAAGAAACCTCAGGGAGAGCGACAGAGGAGGGATCCATCTCCCAGGACGGACAGACGTGCAATAGATGTCGTTGTACAGGGCAGGTCAACAGAGTAGAGTAGATAGAGGTTGGGGGGGGGGGGCAATAGAGAGAGAGGGAGAGAGAGGGAGAGAGAGAGAGAGAGAGGAGCAGGAGTTCTTGGGCGGGGGGGTTGGGGGGGGCACAGCAGCAGGTGATGATGCGCCACCATTGGCCAGTAGTGATGGTGAGTGGACCAGGAGAGGAACATTCCCATCTGGGGCCGGACCAGATCCACAGCAGTGAGACCAGCAGGAGTGATGGAGCAGGACCACAGCTCCACACCCTGTGAAGAGAGAGCAGAGAAAAGTGCGAGTATTCTGGGAAAATAAAAGCTTGTGTCATGTATTATTGGGACAGAGAGAAAGAGGGCCCTGGTGTATCGTGTCCCCCGACACATTGGGCCTATAGCGGCATAACTAGGGGCTGGTCCAAGGCAGGCCTCGGCCAGCCCTAACTATAGGCTTTGTCAAAGAGGAAAGTTTTAAGTTTACTCTTGAATAAAGAGAGGGTGTCTGCCTCCCGAACTGACACTGGGAGATGATTCCACAAGAGAGGAGCTTGATAACTGAAGGCTCTGGCTCCCAATCTAGTTTTAAGGACTTTAGGAACCACAAGTAACATAGAATTTTGGGAGCGTAGTGCTCTAGAAGGGTAATATGGCATTATGAGGTCTTTAAGATATGATGGTGCCTGATCATTTAGAGCTTTGTAAGTAAGAAGAAGGATTTTGAACTCAATTCTGGATTTTACAGGGAGCCAGTGCAGCGAAGCTAGAACAGGAGAAATATGATCTCTTTTCTTGGTTCTTGTTAGTACACGAGCCGCAGCATTTTGGACTAACTGAAGAGTTTTAAGGGATTTATTGGAGCAGCCTGACAGTAAGGAATTACAGTAATCTAACCTTGAAGTAACAAAAGCATGAACTAATTTTTCTGCATCCTTTTGAGACAGGATGTGTCTAATTTTTGTAATATTACGTAGGTGAAAAAATGCAGTCCTTGAAGTTTGTTTTATATGGGAGTTAAATGACAGATCCTGATCAAAGATAACTCCGAGATTCCTTATGGTGGTATTGGAGGCCAGGGTAATGCCATCGATGCTAATTAAGTCTTTAGATAATGAGTTTCGGAGGTGTTCGGGTCCCAGTACAATCACTTCTGTTTTTACCGAGTTTAACATTAGGAAGTTGTGGACCATCCAGGTTTTTATGTCTTTAAGGCATGCATTTAGTTTGGCTAGCTGATCAGTTTCACCTGGCTTGATTGATATATATAACTGAGTGTCATCAGCATAACAATGAAAGTTAATTGAATGTTTTCTAATTATATTACCTAGAGGGAGCATATAAAGGGTGAATAAAATTGGTCCAAGCACAGAACCCTGTGGAACACCGTGGTTAACATCAGTGCGCACGGAGGATTCATTATTCACATGAACAAACTGGAAACGGTCTAATAAGTACGATTTAAACCAGCCCAGTGCCGTTCCTCTAATGCCAATTACATGTTCCAGTCCCTGTAATAGGATACGATGGTCAATTGTATCAAATGCAGCACTCAGATCTAGTAAGACAAGGACTGAGACAAGTCCATTATCAGAAGAAATTAAAAGGTCATTTGTAATTTTTACCAATGCTGTTTCTGTGCTATGATGAGTTCTAAATCCTGACTGGAAGTCCTCATATAGACTATTGTGTTGAAGAAAATCACAAAGTTGATTTGCGACTGCTTTCTCCAGGATCTTAGAGATGAAGGGGAGGTTAGATATTGGTCTATAGTTTGCTAAAACGCCAGGATCTAAATTAACCTTTTTGAGAAGAGGTTTAATTACAGCTACTTTAAATGATTGTGGCACGTAGCCTGTTAATAATGACAAGTTGATTGCATCTAAGAAAGAAGTACCCGTTAAAGGTAGAACCTCTTTAAGCAGCCTTGTTGGTATGGGGTCTAGGAGACAGGTTGACGGTTTAGATGAGGAAATCATTGAGGTTAGTTGTTGGAAAGTGATGGGAGCGAAGCGATCTAAATATTTATCAGGGTTTGTACCCGTTTCTAAGGCTCCAGGGTTTAAGGATGCCTCAGTACCAGTTAATGGCAGGAGGTAGTGAATTTTATTTCTAATAGTTATAATTTTCTCATTGAAAAAGCTCATAAAATCATTACTAGTGAGTGCAATAGGAATACATGGTTCAATAGAGCTGTGACTCTCTGTCAGCCTGGCTACAGTGCTGAAAAGGAATCTTGGGTTGTTCTTATTTTTCTCAATTAATGAGGAATAATAGGCTGATCTGGCTTTACGGAGGATTTTCTTATATGTTTTAAGACTGTCCTGCCAGGTTAAAAGAAATTCATCCAGCTTAGTTGAACGCCATTTCCTTTCGAGCTTTCGTGAAATTTGCTTCAGTTCACGGGTTTGAGAATTGTACCATGGAGTTAACTTTTTCTGTTTTATTATTTTCTTTTTTAGTGGGGCAATAAAATCTAGCGTTGTTCGCAGTGAATCTGCAGTACTGTCGACAAAGTTATCAATTAGGGAGGGACTGAAGTTAACATAGTCCTCTATTATGTTGGGAGCACGACAAAGAGTTAAAGACAGGTGGAATCACTTCCTTGAACTTAGCTACAGCACTATCAGATAGACATCTAGTGTAGAAACTCTTGCTTATTAGCGAGTAGTCCAATAGCAGGACTTCAAAAGTTATTAAATAATGGTCTGATAACACAGGATTTTGTGGGAAAACTATTAAATGTTCAATTTCAATCCCATACGTCAACACAAGGTCGAGGGTGTGGTTAAAAGAGTGAGTGGCTTCATGAACTTTCTGATTAAAGCCAATCGATTCTAGTAAGGAGATAAAAGCAGTACTAAGGCTATCATTATCAACGTCAACATGAATATTAAAATCACCTACAATAATTACCTTATCTGTAATTAGTACTAGGCTTGATAAAAACTCAGAGAATTGTGATAAAAATTCTGAATATGGACCGGGAGGCCGGTAAACTATGACAAATAGGATTGGCTGTTGGTTTTTCCAGGTTGGGTGTGAAAGACTGAGAACAAGGCTTTCAAATGAGTTATAGTTTAGTTTAGGTTTTGGGGTAATTAGAAGGTTTGACTCATATATCGCTGCAACTCCTCCTCCTCGGCCTGTGCCACGAGGGATATGAGTATTAATATGACTAGGAGGAGTAGATTCATTTAGGCTAACATATTCTTCATCACGCAGCCAGGTTTCAGTTAGACAAAGTAAGTCAATATTGCAGTCTGATATTAACTCATTTACTAATAAAGCTTTAGATGATAAGGATCTAATGTTTAAGAGTCCACATTTAATTATTTTGGGTTTTTGTTTATTTGCAGTTGAAGTTTCAATTTTTATTAGGTTATTTTGGGTAACTCCTCTTCTGTTAGAACCTGGTTTAATTAACTTAACTTTGGGAGGACGGGGGACAGACACAGTCTCTATGGGATTTTGGGTGGATGACTGCTCAAAGGGAAAGGCAGAGAAGTGTTTTACACTGCGACTCTGCCTCCTGGTCTCAACTCTGACTTGTCACGGGTTTGGACCGCTAATAAACTTGGTCAGGTTGCTAGATATGAGAGCGGCTCCATCCAAAGTGGGATGAACACCATCTCTCCTAATAAGACCAGGTCTCCTCCAGAAAGTTTGCCAATGATTAACGAAGCCCACGTTGTTTGCTGGACACCACCTCGACAACCAGCGCTGGAGCGATGAAATGCGGCTACACATATCATCGCTGGTCAAATTAAGCAGGGGACCAGAGAAAACTACGGAGTCCGACATTGTTTTGGCATATGCACACACCGATTCCACATTAATTTTTGTGACCTCCGATTGACGTAACCGGGTGTCATTACTGCCGACGTGAATAACAACTTTACTGTATTTACGTTTATCCTTAGCCAGCAGTTTCAAAAAGGATTCAATGTCGCCCGCTCTGGCCCCCGGGATGCACTTAACTATGGTGCCTGGTTTCGCTAACTTCACGTTCCGAAGAATGGAGTCGCCAATGATCAGAGTTGGCTTCTCAGTAGGTGTGTTACTGAGTGGGGAGAATCTGTTGGAGACGTGAAGCGGTTGGTGGTTAACCATCGTGGGCCTCGGCTTCTGACTATTCCCCCTTCGGACATATATATAAGTATATATAAGTATATAAGTAGCATGGACTGACTAAATCTATAAGGCTGCGTGTGTCTTGCAGATGGGTAATGATTAATTTAGATTAGAATATCTGTATATATGAAATAACTTAGCCATGTGGCACAAGACCACAGTTTACTGGCCATGGTTGTACTGATAATCTCATTTGATTACAATCACCTGTTTTTTATAAACAACATGTCTGCAATCAAACACTATGAATATGCTCTTGACTGCATCGTGTACAAGGAGTATTTGACTTACCCATACTTTTCCAACATATCAGCAACAACAATGTTGACAAGTTCACGGCGTGTTCGATCCTTCATCTCTCCCTTAGTTGCATATTCTTTAAGTATTTTCTCCCCTCCAGGCTTTTGTTCCAGAACTCTCTTGACAAGCTTGAAAACTAGTAAAAATAAGACAAAACAAAAAACGGATGTCAAAAACACATTTAGAACTTGGCAAAAGAATGTACAAAAAAACTCACCTCTTTGGCCTGTGAAGAGCTGTCATCAATATGCTGACTCTTTTGGGACTTTGGGATGTCATCATCAATGCATGGTCTTTTTGGAGACATCAGAAAGGTGTCATCAATGTGCTGTCTTTTTGGAGACATCAGAAAAGTATCACTCTCGGATGAGCGTGATGATAGTGACAAGGTGTCCGTGCATGAAGATGCAGGAGAGTCTGAAAAGTCTGAAAAGATGGAGTACATCATTTTCAAAAATATTAGTTAGGTACGGTTTCTTGAATTGACTGACAGTTTAAACCTAAAGAAGGTGATAAGGATTAGCTGCAGCCAAGCCATACCCCCCATCTGCAATTTTTCTGTGAATTTAGCATTCTGATCTATTAAAGAAGTGCTAACAATATTGGTTGATACGGCCACATTTTGAGCAATTCAGGCCATGGCAGACAGTCTAATAGTTGATAACTGAGTGCTCAGGTCAGTATTCTTATCAGTCGACATGTTTCATAGGTAAATGGATCAGTTCTGAAAACAATAAAAGGCAAATTCTGTCTAACTTAATCTAATCATTTTTGTATAGTTACGTCAATTTCAATGATCACATGATAATACTGTAACTTTGAAAAGTACAATTTCATCAAATGACCACTTACCAGTGACTGAAAGAGTGTCGACAATTGTCCACAGGATGTCTGTTTTTTCCTCCAGAATGTCACTGAATACCTCTTCATCGACCTCTGTTCCAGTGTCATCCAGCACATATATGTCTTTTTCATTGGGTATACTGAACTTCATTTTAGCTTTGAATACAGAGAAAAAAAATAAATGAAGTTTGGGGTGCATTATTGTTCATCTTACAGTGTTTCCCACAGACCAGGTAGCAATGTGTGGTGCTCCACTGACACCGGTGGGTGAATTGAGTGTCACAGTGTGGTGGAGTCGGTCATTGGGTGGATGCAGCGGGCGGCGTTCAACACTTTCTGAAGCTGCCACATGAAAAAACCTGTTTCTATTGTTCTTCAGAGTCACCTGCTGAGACACTATAAAGCTACAGCATTTCAGCTCAATCTTACTTCTTTAAAAGTAAGTTCTTTAAGAGAAGACAACTAAAAACATTTTTACCAGAACCCTGCCTGGTTTAATTCCTCACCCCAACTAGTTTAATCTTTAGATTCTGTGACAGGAATGATTTGCACACAACAACTTCAATTGGAGGTTTTTATTTTTAAATAATTAACTTAAGACCTACCTCAACCAATAACCTGTTCTAACTGTTTTGGTAAAATAATGTAAAAAATAAAATATATTAACACAAATAAAATAAAGAAACTACCTAAGGAACAAAGCCTGATTCAGATTATTTTTAGGTTCTTATACTGTAGCCTATTTAGTGCACAGCTTCATGTCCTATCAGAACACCTAATTTTTCTTGGCTTCCTGAAAAACAACTCAAGTGCTCTTCATAAGGGACCTCCTTGGGTTCAGGCCCATTTATGGATAGTCTTGCTTGAGAAACAGCCACAGACAAATCAGAATTAAAATAGGCTACTTTCCCCACTCGTTTTTTTTTTTTTAATTTAAAGTCTAAACTTTTCTGTTTCCACCTCACCTGTTGTTTCAGCAGCTGCCTGTCTTACAGGAGCATTTTGTCTGCTGTCCTCCTCTATTTCTCCCTGAGCACCACTGTTTGATGCCTATAGAACATTCAGATAAATTAACATTTACGAGCCATTTGACTGTTCAACTTTGTTTCAGACTGATACCTCCTCATGCTGCTCCTTGTCCTCTTGACGAGGCCGTTTTTGCCGTGAAAAAAACCTTTCAATACTCATCTGGACTAAAGCAGGAAACATTCAGAAAAACTACTGATAACTACAACAATAATAATATTCATAATAACTTTAAAAATGTGGTCTATTCTTTTTGATTTGACTGTGGGCATAGTAGTCTACTCTATCCTCTCAAATATTAGGGCTGTAAAGTCCTAAATTCTTTAAATATATCACAATTATCATTTTAAACCTTTTTAGGTGAGAAAGTAGCCGTTTAGATCCCCAGTGCGTCGTTAATTTGTCTAAGTACCAGTTGTTTACAATTTTGTTCGGACGAATTCGGCGCTACTCAAGCTAGCCGTCGTGAGCAACGCACTTCCGGTTACATTCACATAAATAAAACGCCCGTTGCCCTTTATAACGTTAGAAATTGTGCCTTTACTTTGAAAACAGGAAGCGAACCTACCCTCGATGTAGCTAGCTTGAAGCAGCCGCTTTGACTGCTCTCGTCCCGTTAACGGCATTTAAGGAAACCATTCAATATGCCTTAACGTTACCGGAGAGTCTTGACAGCTCTGAGACCGGCCCGGTTCATTGTAAAACATTTATTTATTGACGTGAATGTGGTGTTTTCTGTGTGTTGGCTAACGTTACAGACGTAACAGTTTTTTTAATCCCCTAGAGAGGAAAAAAACAAAACAATCATTTTGTGGCGGTCGGTCTCTATTCTGTGGCGGTGCGCCACAGAATGGTCTATCTGTGGGAAACACTGTCTTACTACCACCACAGACACAAGACAAAGTGGGTAAACAAGTTCATTTCCCAAGAACACAATATACCTATCGTTTAGGCTACAAGAAGCAGACACATTAACTTACCCTCCTTGAGAAATTCTGAATGTGAGGCTCCATTTAGTTTCACGTATTTCTTCTTTCCTTTGTACTGTACTTTGAACAGCATTGCTGTAGACCTCCCACAACTGCACATAACACAAACATACAATTAGTGCGCAGTTACCCACTAGCAACGTAACTTCAGGCGGGAGTCGGGAGCTTTTAAGTAGCTTCGGTAAAGCTAGCCACCGGGAGAGACTAGCTTATTTTAAGATAGCTAACAAACGAATTCTGTGTTTTTCTTTGTCAAATAACCTGCTTAACCGTGATTAACATTACAAACACAATATCAATTCTGATAAATTAAACATTTGCAGTGCCGTTACAACCGATATAGCAAGTTAGCTAAACCACATTGAAACCGTGTTTGCCCCCTTAATGTATTACCATTAAGGTTTTTAGATATTTACGGATTGAAACGTGAAAAAAATATTCCATGCATTGAAACGTGAAAAAAATATTCCATGCATTATTTATTCACTTCAGTTTCTTAGCCTACCTGTAGTCCCGGGGCTGTTGAAGACGTCGGTTAGTGTCGTGGCTGCACTCCTCAATGATGCGACTGGATTCAACCAATGAGAGGGCGTGAAGCGCTGATGATGAAATCGAAACCTAACTCTTGGTGTGGCCGGGAAAGACTCAATCAAGAAATAGACTCTCAGGGAGTCTATCATTGTAAAATAAACACTACAAAAACTCTACACCAACACTATGCATAGAAAGAACACCAGAGAGAGATTATGGTGCAACCTGCAATCTCAAATGCTGTGCATGATTCAGAGAGGATTTAATGTTCGGTACTATCCTGTTACATTTTGGAAAGAGTGGGATCCAGGGTTTTTTTGGAGCTTGGCTCATACTAGAGACTAAAGGGCAATCCACACAGAGAGCCTGTCACTGTCACTGTCACTCATCTGTGTAACAGATAAGCACCCTTTTGATCATGATGTACGCTGGAGCTCCCCAGTATTACATTTGATAAATATTTTTGTATTTTGATTTTTTTTCTAATCCACCTACTTTATGGAAGTACAATAATTACTGAGGGTAAAGTACCTTCACTTTCATGAACTGGAAATAAAGTGAATCTATCAAATTTTTCAAATTTTTTCTGTGATGAAAAAAAGACAAACAAAAATTAATTAAAAAACAAATTAAAGGCTGGCCATTACTAAGACCAGCTCAGTGTAGCATGCAGATTGTGTCCCTAAACCTCAACACATATCTTTTTATTTAGCAAATTTCAATAAATAAGAATGTCATAGAAAAGTTTATTTATGTCAGTAATTCAATTCGAAAAGTGGAAATAACACATAATATAGATCCATTATACACAGAATGAAACATTTTATGTCTTCATTTATTTAATTTATTCTAATTATAATGATTATGGCTTACATTTAATGGAGATCTAAAATTCAGTGTCTCAAAAAATTGTAATTTTACAAAAGACCAATTTTAAAAAAGTATGTTTAATATGGAAATGTTGGCCACTGAAAAGTATGTCCATCTATATGACTCAGTACTTGGTTGGGGCTATTTGACTTGAACTACTTCTTTTCTATGATATTCTAAATCTATATTCTTTGCAAATGTTTAATTTATCTGCATATTATCTTATTCAATTTCCTGCAAATGTTTAATTTCACAGTTATTTCCCATTTCTCTGCAAATGTGTAAATACTTTAGATAAAGGTTTTTAATGTAAATTCAGATTTATCATAGGTTAATTATTTATAGGCTAAGTTTCCCTGTGTGTAACGGATCTATATAATGTGTTATTTCCACTTTATGAATGGAATTACTGACATAAATAAACTTTTCTATGATATTCTAATTTATTGAGCTTCACCTGTATCTCCGAGCAGCTCAGGCTGCTATAGGTACATCATTGTCCGTCTCATCTGTGGCCATTTAAACTCTGACCTGCCGGACAAATGCACACACTGACAGGTGTCTGAAATCAGAACAATGACTCTGTTCCCAGCCACACATGTGTTGCTTTTCTTTTCTTTTACTCCCATTCTCCTTTCTTCCTCTCTCTTCTCCTAACAAGACAGTGATTTTCCACTTTCCTGCATTCTTGTCTACCTCACCACATACTCTAACTACACACACACGCGAAAAAATGGCAAAACGTCATCAGGGAGAATATATTAGTAGGAGAAAGATGCCGTCCTCACACACACACACACACACACACACACACACACACACACACACACACACACAGAGCTCCCGCAGTCATAAGCAGAAAGGTCAGGCCTTCAATGTGTCAGCAGAGACAGAATGGCCTAATTTGATTCCTCCTCGTCGACTTTCAAGGATACATGTTCATAATGAACTCCTCTTCTCCTCAGAGAGACACTGAAACTCTGTCTCCCTGTCTCGCTCACTATTAAAGAGACACGGACAGAGAGATGCTGGTGACACTGGAGCTGCTCTCAATGACCAGAATACCTTCATCAACTCAGAAGTGGATCATTCATCTCAAGGACAGATGGGCAGAGGGACTAAGTTTGAATGGGCATTGTTTCTGTTTGAGTGGCCGTATAGGTCTTAATTCATTTAATTAAATTAATCTTTCCTCTCACATACACAAAAATACTTCTCACATTCACAATTTTACCTCTCACATTTGCAATTTTCCCTCTCACACTCACAATTATACCTCTCACATTCACAGTTTTACCTCTCATATTCACAATTTTACCTCTCACATACACAAAGAATACCTCTCACATACACACATTTTTTGTGAATGTGAGAAGTAAAAAAACTTCTCGTTTTGAAGCCATTTTCATCTGAACAGCGCCCAAGTAAGACAACTGTGCCAAAATGGTAAAACTACACCTCAAGCCAACATTTTTTTTGTATTTAATATTTAACTAATTACCAATATTGTTGCAGATGAATTTTCTTCAGATCAGCTAATCGATCAATGATGGAAATGTCATTATCTTTGCAGGTATTTGGTCATCAACCAAATAAGATTAATAAAATGTGAGTTTTACCCTGATGGTGGCACTATAGATAAAAAGTTGGATGCGTTGGGGACATTTTAACTACCTCAGAGTTTATGGGTAGACGAGGGTCTTGTAAATCTGTCTTGCTGGAAGGCTTGGCTGGTTAACTCTCTATTACAAGCTCATGAAAGCATCAAATAAAAAAGTAGATGAGTTTGAGCAGAGAGACAGAGCGTAGTAGGTCCGAGTTGGTGTTTTACAGGATGACGATGATGATGATGATGATGATGAGGATTAGGTCAGACAAGAAAGAAGAGAGAGATTCCCTTACTCTCCTGTCGGTTAGCACTCTCAGTTTACCCCTGAAAACAATCAAGTTTTTATGAAGCTGAGTTGGCCTGTCATTTCCCAGAGTGCAAGCTGCAATTTGACCCCATTCTACACAGACCCATTAACACACACTGACAGAGACAAAGGAACATATGCACCCCTTTCCCACCAGGGTTGACCTTGCATTTAAAGGGCTTAACCTGTATTTATATATAAATATACAGTCATGGAAAAAAATATTAGACCACCCTTGTTTTCTTCAGTTTCTTGTTCAATTTAATGCCTGGTGCAACTAAAGATACATTTGTTTGAACAAATATAATGATAACAACAAAAATATTTCATAAGAATTTGATTTAAGGGATTATATCTAGCCATTTTCCATGAGTTTCTTGATAATGATTTTGGTTATTATCAAGAAAACCATGGAAAATACGAGCAATGAAAAGCGATTTCTTTGTCCTTTGAAATCGATTTTAATTCCTCGATTGTGATCAGCTCAGACAGTTTCAAGTCCTTTTGCAAATTATTCTCTGATAAAGGAGCAGTGTAATTTAAAGCTTTCTTACTTAACTCAGTTTTCACTCTTGGCATGTACAATATTTTGAGAGTGTAGACCATACTGAGTTTGGTTTCTACACAGGTATGAGGGGAGCAGCCCAAGATTAGATTTATAGATAAAACCTAACCAATGAGAGAGCCTGTTAACATACAAGGACTGCATTTAGAAGAAGATTACTTTATTAATCCCACAATGGGGAAATTCAACCTCTGCATTTAACCCATCCTTTTTTACACACAAGTGAACACACCATGCACATTACTGCGCCCGGGGAGCTGTGCAGGGGGGTTAGGTGCCTTGCTCAACGGCACTTCAGTTCTAGACCTGTCAGTACCAGGATTCGAACCGGCGACTCTCCAGTTGCAAGCCCGATTCCTAACCTCTAGGCCACAGACTGCCCCATTTCAGACGTGGCATACATGATATGTGTAATTTTCACAGCCAGTATAGTTAGTTAGGTTCTTTATTGTCCTCAAAGGGAAAATTGTTTTCACACAGTCAGGTTTTTCAGGACAGTATACATTTAAAAAGGCACAGCACAGTGTAGCAACACTGTGTAGCACACACTCTTGTTCAGTGCTATGATGGCTGGGGGTAAAAAACTTTGAAAGGCACAATGATAAAGACAGTCCAACTTCAACGCTTGCTATTTCCATGTGGATAGCACACAACCGAGGGGACAAATTGTAATTCAATAACAAAGATCACAGCAATATAGATTTGAGTTTAGGGAAGTTTAATGCATATTGAGAAAGGACAGCTGAGATGATGTAGGAGCACACGAGTGAGGGAGCTGCAGCTAGTTTGTATGGCACCTTTCATTCAAGAAATGCAGCTCAAGTGCTTTATAACAGTGATGCCAAACAAATCCACTGTGACATGGACATTTCCACTCCCTGTAGGCTATGTTTGCTATTTAATTATGTATTGTGCTGATGTCTGTATGATCATTAAAGTAGCCTAAATCCTTAACGTCCATGAAAAGCCAATATACACGGTCACTCATAAAGTTGGAATATATATATATATATATATATATATATATATATATATATATCTGTATGAGAGGTATATATATATATATATATATATA
Organism: Centropristis striata; assembly: GCF_030273125.1. Classification (NCBI taxonomy): domain Eukaryota; kingdom Metazoa; phylum Chordata; class Actinopteri; order Perciformes; family Serranidae; genus Centropristis; species Centropristis striata. The sequence continues at coordinate 21,942,970 of NC_081520.1, forward strand.
TATCTGTATGAGAGGTATATATATATATATATATATATATATATATATATATATATATATATATATATATATATATATACATACATATATACCTCTTTCCATAAAATGATTGTGACAATGTGATTTATTCTTGACAGATAAAGTGTATATCTTCTCAAAACGTTATTTATCAATCTTTTCCAAACATGTCACAATGAGAAATAAACCACATTTAACAGAGGACTGTGTCTCAAAAAAAATTAATTCCAACTTTATGGACTGCCGTGCATGTATGTAATCTGAGTTTTCCACGCCACAGAAACATTTCTTATCAAATACCCAGACAAATTTGAATCAGAAAAAACATGGGAAAAAATTGTTATTTTAACCCTCCTGTTATGTTGTTGGTCAAATTGACCCATTTCAAAGTCTAAAAATCTAAAAATAGTTAAAAGTTTTTTTTCATAAAAAGAAAAAAATTAAAAATGTAAAATGAACCTTTGTATTTTGTATGTAGGTATTTCCAATGGACATAAAAAAGTTTTAACATGCATGTTTTATGAAAAACAAGTGAGAGGTAAAGAACACCATTGCACTAAATATTGATTGAGATGGTTAGTAATGGAGTTAATAATGAAATATAAACAATGTTTATTGGAATTTTTTGACACTTTTGGATAATTAAACACACCCCGAGTCAAATTGACCAAAAAACATTATTGCTGTTCCTGAGAAACGAACATAACAGGAGGGCTAACCAACAACATAACAGGAGGGTGAAATCATGAAAAAAAGCTCTGAAACGCTGGGGACATGTCCGCTGAAGGCCCTGAAACCCGATAAGTGATATCCAGTCACTTCTCAGGTGACTTTCTGCATGCTGTCACACTGGCTCTCTGTCTCTCTCAAAATGTTCATGCAAATCAAACTACAGAGAATAAATCCTGTGTTTCTGTTCGGGTGTTCTGAGGTGCAGAGATCTAACCTGCTCTCCTGTCGGGTCTCTGTGTGCTGCTGTCAGACAAAAGCAGCGCACAGACCCAATTCTTTGACTGCCACCATAATGTGTAACCCTGGTTTTCCACTTGCCGACAAAAGATCAGAGGCAAATCGGCCTTGGCTCTGTGCTTGCAAATGGACACTGGAGTGTTATGTGTGACACGACGGAGAGGCTGGCCAAAGCCCTCCAGACACAAACCCGATACACTTTGAAAGTGATTAAAAATGGATAACAATTGTTAGAATGTATAAAGTAGTTAATCAGCTCTGACTGTGTTCAGTCTGGATCTGCTCTGTGTGCAGCATCAGATTCCTCTCAGTGGTCAATGTCAGTAATGTACCCAGGTCGACACACATTCATTAGTTAGAATGGCAGCAGACTGTCTAATGAACAGCTGCATCTAAACAGAATGAAAGTGATCAGCTGACAGAGAGGTCACAGAGAGGAATCGGGCTTGTAACCGAAGGGTTTGAATCCCAGGACTGACAGGTCATGGACTGGAGTCCCCTTGAGCAAGGGACCTGGTCATTTTCAAAAGTAGTTCCTCCACCAGAAAGAAAAGGTTCAGCAGGCTAAGATATGTCAGATATGCTCAGAGTTATCCTGGAAACCAAACTTTCTCTTTCCAAACTCACTATCTCACTGTGGGATGTGATGATTATCTATGTGGTGGCCCTGAAGTGCAAACCATACCAGCAATTCACACAACACGCCAGCAATTCACACAACACGCCAGCAATTCGTCACAACACGCCAGCAATTCACACAACACGCCAGCAATTCGCCACAACACGCCAGCAATTCGCACAACACGCCAGCAATTCGCCACAACACGCCAGCAATTCGCACAACATGCCAGCAATTCGCACAACACACCAGCAATTCGCCACAACACGCCAGCATTTCGCCACAACACGCCAGCAATTCGCCACAACACGCCAGCAATTCACACAGCACACCAGCAATTCATCAAACCGGAAAGGGTAGGTTCATATTGGACACTGATCCTCCTCCTGATTGGTTGCACTGTCTGTCATTAATAATGCTTACGCTTACATTCTGCAGTTTCCCATTCGGCAGTGAAGGAGAAAGGTAGGGTACTGTGTTTCATAGAAGAAGTAGAAAAATATGTATTGCCCTCGCTGCGGAAAGGAACTATGTTCCAAATCAAGGCCGAGATTTTGCAGTGGATGTGGCAAAGGGCTTCCGGGGATATTATTTGATACATGCGAAGAAGCCATCTCGGACGAAACCACACTTGAGCCTACAGGCGCACCGCATTCAGGTAAGGTTATGTTGCTAACATTATCAACGTAGCTATATTCGAAGCTGAGTGACGTGTAATGCATTTTTATACCGTTATGTTCGTGATAGCCACGCAATAACACCGGCTCTAGGCGTTTAGCAAGCAAGCGGTTCCCGGTCGCGGTGAAGTAAGTTTTAAGTTGGATATAAAACTTCCCCACGGTAGTACCGGGCCGGTGTTTTGGCAAGTTCAGCCTCCCTCAGGTTTTAATCATTAATCATGTTCACGCTAGTGAGCCAAAACGACCCAAAATATGAGCTGGTAAAATAATTTCATTCATAGATCTCCAGAAATAAAGCTAGCGTGGATGCAATATTCGGCAGATGTCTTATTTATGAAGATACGTGCAATTTTCGGCGTGGAGACAGAACTCGGCATAACACTTGTTGAAATAATGAGCAGTTTGGCAGTATAGTTAATCGGTAACGTTATATTACCATTTGATGAGATGTGAGAAGCGGGCCGATGGAGCACACATGATCTATTTTTTGCAAAGCAGAAAACGGTTTTGAGCCCTGCCTTATTATTTTGCCGTATAATGTTTCTCTTACAGAGTTGTTGTCAAAGCAATGCGGAACCTCAAACCCTCTTCATACTTTTCTGCAATATCGCCAGAAAAAGGCAGACGAAAGACAGAAGTTTTCAGTTGGCTCAATAGGTAAAAAAAAAAAAGAAAGAAAAAAGGAATGTTCAGGTGAGTAATGCTTTGTTTTGGTACAGTCTGTAGAAACGTTTATGTACAGTAGGCTACATAATTTAAAATCCATATTCAAAGTTATTTTAATGTCATGTGCACAACAATTAGACTACAACAGTTGACAGAAACAGTTGTTTAAAATGAAATTCTTATTTATCAGTCTCTGTCCAACAATGTTATACAAAATGTTTTAAGAAAATCACACATGTAGTAAAATACAATCCATAAGACATAATAGTACCAGGTAAAAATATAAAATAAAGCAACATATAGCTAATAATACTGTAAAATAGAATAGACCATGGTAAACTGATGACATGTAAGTTTTCCAATTTGTGTCTGTTTTCTATTGCAGATAAATATTGGACTGATGACACTGCAGAAGGGTTTTTTAAAACCAGTGCGTGGGATAACACTTCCGCTGCTTATAGACCCTGATGCAGATGCCAAAACTCTCCATCAGTTTGCTCAGAAGAAGATGACGGACTTCAATAAAAATCTTGAAGACCAAGGACCCTTCATCCTCTTGTATCCAGATGCATCTGAAGTAATTAATGTGCCTGGAACAGACAAACCTTTTATTCTTGCGGAATACAAGGCAGAAGTAGGGAAACAGTATCAGCGGATCACATTTTTTCTCTGCAGAAAAAAAGACTTTGAGAAAGGTAAGTTTACTCTAACACCAAATGTTATTAGCACAGTAAGTCAAAATAGCTTCAGACTACAATTGTTCATTCTGTGCTCCCATGATTTTACTTTGTTCACTGTTTACAGGCAGTTGATAGGAGGCCATTAGGCATCCGGGGTACTTGCCAATTTTCCTATTAGTTAGGACTTTCTACTGTACTTTTATTATTAACATACACATACATACGTCATTGTATGCGTTTGTGTTTGCAAATCCACAACAAGAGGTGTTGGAGAGTGATGAGTCTGACGCAGAGGTTGTGGTTAGAAGACCTAGAGCTGAGTTTGATCTTGCTGACACACTGGTGGGTGTGATGTTATGAGAAACACAATTAAGAGTAAAGCAACTGTTAATTTACAGCAATATACAGTCTATTTAAATGTAAACTGTGACTTTGTGGTTTTATTTCAGCCATTTGAACCTCAGCACGAGAGCAGCCCTGCCTCCGGCAGGTCCCCATCACCACATCTGTTGAGCGCATGTCCAGCACGAACATCAATCTGGCCGTGGTGAACGTGCGCTCTCTCTGTAACAAAACCTTCATCATAAAAGACTTAACTACAGATCATAACCTGGACATCTTTCTACTGACAGAGACATGGCTTGGCACCGATGCACCAGCTGTTCTCACTGAGGCCTGCCCACCTAATTTTAAATTTTTATTTTCCACAAGGGGGGTCAGGAGGGGAGGCGGTACTGCGTCACTTTTAAAAGAAACACTGAACCCAAAAGAGGTTTCTTTTAACAGTTACATATCATTTGAATATCACGCCTTTGTTTTTAGCAGCCCTCCGATTATCTGCATCACAGTTTACAGACCACCCCAATACTCTTCTTCTTTTATCAGTGAATTTTCAGAATTTTTTATCAATCATCCACACTTCTTACAACAGGGTTTTAATAGCTGGTGATTTTAATCTACATATTGACAATATCTCGGACTCAATGTCCAGAGAATTTTTAAACCTTTTATGCTGCCTAGATTTTAAACAGCACGTCGCACAGCCAACTCACAACAGAGGACACACCCTGGACCTGGTCATAACCTACGGCCTGTCCGCTGGTGTGTCCTCTGTTGTGGACCTGGCTGTGTCTGACCACTACTGCGTGTATTTTAACATCGCCAGTTTTAACCCTCAGGAGGCCCCGGTGAGAACAGTGAGGAAACGTTACCTGACTTCTGAAGTGGCTGCAAATGTTATCGAGACTTTACAGAGCACCCCTGCTGAGGTTTTACCTGCACCCTGTGATTTTATTGCTGACAATTTTAATTCCAAACTAAAATCAACACTAGACTTGGTAGCTCCACTTTTAACTAAAACTGCAAAAACAAAACCTGTACCACTGTGGAGAACCGCCTACATCAAAAAACTAAACAGAAATTGCAGGAGTGCAGAGAGAAGGTGGAGAAAAACTAAATTGACAGTTCATCATGAAATACTACGTGAACAACTCAAAACTTACAATAACGCAGTCAAAAAAACAAGAATTTCCCATTTCTCGAAACTCATCACAGACAATAAAAACAACCCCAGGTTTCTTTTCTCCACCTTCGATCTTTTAACCAACACCAGTTTTAATAAAGCTCACATGACACCATCGGAGGCCCTCTGCGAGGACTTTGCAGACCACTTCAGAAGTAAGATCGATGGTATCAGATCCAGTCTTTTATCCCAGAATGTAACTTTTTACACACCTGAACCATCGCTCTTATCTGAGGAAACACTGGAGAGTTTTGCCCTGGTTGATGCAAGGACACTTGGTCGAGTTTTCTCCCAAGTAAACTCAACAACCTGCCTTTTAGATCCTATTTCCACATCGCTCTTAAAATAATTTTATGTTTTCTTTGAGGAACACATTTTAAATGTTGTGAATTACTCTCTTCAGACGGGTGTCTTCCCCACTGCCTACAAAACGGCAGTGGTGAAGCCCCTTCTGAAGAAGAGTAATCTAGACCCCAACATTTTAAATAAGTACCGGCCTGTATCCAACTTACCATTTTTAAGTAAAATTTTAGAAAAACTGGTTTTTAACCAGTTAAATTATTTTTTAAATAGAAACAACATTTTAGAGAAATATCAATCTGGTTTTAGAATGAACCACAGTACCGAGACAGCTCTTTTAAAGATTTTAAATGACTTCAGGTATTATTTAGATTCACAGAAATTAACATCTTGTAACGTCTTGGTTCTACTGGATCTCAGCGCCGCCTTTGATACAGTAGACCATCACATTTTATTAAACAGACTCCGAACCCTGGTCGGCCTCTCTGGTACTGTTTTTAACTGGTTCAGTTCTTATCTCTCAGATCGAAGTTTCTTTGTAAGTATGGATACATGCTCCTCCAGAACACATGAAATCAAGTGTGGGGTTCCCCAAGGGTCAATTTTAGGTCCAATTCTTTTTAATCTCTATATGCTTCCCCTTGGGGACGTCATCAGGAGACATGGCATCAGCTTCCACAGCTACACTGATGACACACAGCTGTACATTGCCGTGTCTCCTGATGACACAGAGCCAATTGATTCCCTTTTAAACTGTATTTTAGATATCAAGTCATGGATGGCAGTGAACTTCCTACAGCTCAACCAGGACAAAACAGAGGTTTTAGTCATCGGTCCTGAAGGCAAGAGAGAGAAACTTTTACCAAAACTACAAGATTTTACAACTTCAAAATGTGTAAAGAACCTGGGCGTCATTTTCGACTCTAAGCTCAGTTTTATTCCACACATAAAAAATATAACAAAGATAGGTTTTTATCATCTTAAGAACATAGCCAGAGTCCGCCCATTTCTCTCTCAGGCCAACACGGAGGTGCTGATGCATGCTTTTATCTCTTGTCGTTTAGACTATTGTAATGCCCTGCTCTCTGGTCTTCCCAAAAAGAGCATCCACAATTTACAATTACTACAAAACTCAGCCGCACGCGTGCTGACGAAGACCAGAGGGCGGGAACACATTACACCGGTTTTAAAATCACTGCATTGGCTCCCTGTGTGTTTTAGGATCAATTTCAAGGTTCTTTTATTCGTTTTTAAATGTCTTAACGGTCTTGGGCCATCTTATCTATCGGATATGCTTTTATCATATCAACCCTCGCGGGTCCTGAGGTCCTCTGTTACCGGCCTTTTAATTATTCCAAGAGTAAAAACTAAAACCTATGGGGAGGCTGCATTCAGCCATTATGGCCCGCGCCTATGGAACAGCCTGCCAGAGGGCATCAGGACTGCAGAGAATGTTGATGTTTTTAAAAAGCGGCTCAAGACCCACCTGTTTGGTCTAGCTTTTAACTGATTACTCTAGTTTTTATCCTGTCCTGTTGTCTTTTAGTCTTTTAGTTTTTATCCTGTCCTGATGTCTTTTAGTCTTTTAGTTTTTATCCTGTCCTGATGTCTTTTAGTCTTTTAGTTTTTATCCTGTCCTGTTGTCTTTTAGTCTTTTAGTTTTTATCCTGTCCTGTTGTCTTTTAGTTTTTAGCTCCAGTGTTCCCTCATGGGGGCCTCCTCACTGGGGGGTGTGTTGGGTCTGCCCGTGGGGATGTGGTCTTGGAGATTCCCTGGACCGGGGGACTAGGCGGCTCTGCACCATGTGTGGAGTCCGAGAGGGAGAGAGAGACAGAGAGGAGCAGGAGTTCTGGGAGGGCACAGCAGCAGGTGTTGATGCGCCACCATTGGCCAGTAGTGATGGTGAGTGGACCAGGAGAGGAGCATTCCCATCTGGGGCCAAACCAGATCCACAGCAGTGAGACCAGCAGGAGTGATGCCGAGCAGGACCACAGCTCGACACCCTGTGAAGAGAGAGAACAGAGAAAAGTGCGAGTACTCTGGGAAAATAAAAGCTTGTGACATATATTATTGGGACATCAGAGAGAGAGAAAGAGGGCCCCGGTGTATCGTGTCCCCCGACACATTGGGCCTATAGCGGCATAACTAGGGGCTGGTCCAAGGCAGGCCTCGGCCAGCCCTAACTATAGGCTTTGTCAAAGAGGAAAGTTTTAAGTTTACTCTTGAATAAAGAGAGGGTGTCTGCCTCCCGTACTGAGACTGGGAGATGATTCCACAAGAGAGGAGCTTGATAACTGAAGGCTCTGGCTCCCAATCTAGTTTTAAGGACTTTAGGAACCACAAGTAACATAGAATTTTGGGAGCATAGTGCTCTAGAAGGGTAATATGGCATTATGAGGTCTTTAAGATATGATGGTGCCTGACCATTTAGAGCTTTGTAAGTAAGAAGAAGGATTTTAAACTCAATTCTGGAAATTACAGGGAGCCAGTGCAGCGAAGCTAGAACAGGAGAAATATGATCTCTTTTCTTGGTTCTTGTTAGTACACGAGCCGCAGCATTTTGGACTAACTGAAGAGTTTTAAGGGATTTATTGGAGCAGCCTGACAGTAAGGAATTACAGTAATCTAACCTTGAAGTAACGAAAGCATGAACTAATTTTTCTGCATCCTTTTGAGACAGGATGTGTCTAATTTTTGTAATATTACGTAGGTGGAAAAATGCAGTCCTTGAAGTTTGTTTTATATGGGAGTTAAATGACAGATCCTGATCAAAGATGACTCCAAGATTCCTTATGGTGGTATTGGAGGCCAGGGTAATGCCATCGATGCTAAATAAGTCTTTAGATAATGAGTTTCGGAGGTGTTCGGGTCCCAGCACAATCACTTCCGTTTTTTCCGAGTTTAACGTTAGGAAGTTGTGGACCATCCAGGTTTTTATGTCTTTAAGGCATGCATTAAGTTTGGCTAGCTGATCAGTTTCACCTGGCTTGATTGATATATATAACTGAGTGTCATCAGCATAACAATGAAAGTTAATTGAATGTTTTCTAGTTATATTACCTAGAGGGAGCATATAAAGGGTGAATAAAATTGGTCCAAGCACAGAACCCTGTGGAACACCGTGGTTAACATTAGTGCGCACGGAGGATTCATTGTTCACATGAACAAATTGGAAACGGTCTAATAAGCACGATTTAAACCAGCCCAGTGCCATTCCTCTAATGCCAATTACATGTTCCAGTCTCTGTAATAGGATACGATGGTCAATTGTATCAAATGCAGCACTCAGATCTAGTAAGACAAGGACAGAGACAAGTCCATTGTCAGAAGAAATTAAAAGGTCATTTGTAATTTTTACCAATGCTGTTTCTGTGCTATGATGAGTTCTAAATCCTGACTGGAAGTCCTCATATAGACTATTGTGTTGAAGAAAATCACAAAGCTGATTTGCGACTGCTTTCTCCAGGATCTTAGAGAGGAAGGGGAGGTTAGATATTGGTCTATAGTTTGCTAAAACGCCAGGATCTAAATTAACCTGTTTGAGAAGAGGTTTAATTACAGCTACTTTAAATGATTGTGGCACATAGCCTGTTAATAATGACAAGTTAATTGCATCTAAGAAAGAAGTGCCCGTTAAAGGTAGAACCTCTTTAAGAAACCTTGTTGGTATGGGGTCTAGGAGACAGGTTGACGGTTTAGATGAGGAAATCATTGAGGTTAGTTGTTGGAAAGTGATGGCAGCAAAGCGATCTAAATACTTATCAGGGTTTGTACCCGTTTCTAGGGCTCCAGGGTTTAAGGATGTCTCAGACTCACAATTGTACCATGGAGTTAACTTTTTCTGTTTTATTATATTCTTTTTTAGTGGGGCAATAAAATCTAGCGTTGTTCGCAGTGAATCTGCAGTACTGTCGACAAAGTTATCTATTAGGGCAGGACTGAAGTTAACATAGTCCTCTATTATGTTGGAGCACGACAAAGAGTTAAAGACAGGTGGAATCACTTCCTTGAACTTAGCTACAGCACTATCAGATAGACATCTAGTGTAGAAACTCTTGCTTATTAGCGAGTAGTCCAGTAGCAGGACTTCAAAAGTTATTAAATAATGGTCTGATAACACATTTTGTGGGAAAACTATTAAATGTTCAATTACAATCCCATACGTCAACACAAGGTCGAGGGTGTGGTTAAAAGATTGAGTGGCTTCATGAACTTTCTGATTAAAGCCAATCGATTCTAGTAAAGAGATAAAAGCAGTACTAAGGCTATCATTATCAATGTCAACATGAATATTAAAATCACCTACAATAATTACCTTATCTGTAATTAGTACTAGGCTTGATAAAAACTCAGAGAATTGTGATAAAAATTCTGAATATGGACCGGGAGGCCGGTAAACTATGACAAATAGGATTGGCTGTTGGTTTTTCCAGGTTGGGTGTGAAAGACTGAGAACAAGGCTTTTAAATGGTTTGACTCATATATCGCTGCAACTCCTCCTCCTCGGCCTGTGCCACGAGGGATATGAGTATTAATATGACTAGGAGGAGTAGATTAATTTAGGCTAACATATTCTTCATCACGCAGCCAGGTTTCAGTAAGACAAAGTAAGTCAATATTGCAATCTGATATTAACTCATTTACTAATAAAGCTTTAGATGATAAGGATCTGATGTTTAAGAGTCCACATTTAATTATTTTGGGTTTTTGTTTATTTGCAGTTGAAGTTTCAGTTTTTATCAGGTTATTTTGGGTAACTCCTCTTCTGATAGAACCATATCACTACCAGCTTCATTTTTATTACATTGTCAGTGACAATTGCTTAGTTTTTTTCTTCTTTTGAGTTGATAATTTTTATTTGGGATTAGAAATAGAATTGGCTGAAATTTGTCTTATAGTTTCGTGTCACATTTTCTATTTTAAAAAATAAGGTAAAAATTAAATAACAATTATTGTTTTTATATATTTCAGATTATACTGTCTGATACAGAGGAAGCTATTCAAAGTACCGCAGGATGTTCTGCCACCAGGAGCGGTTATTATGGGTCTGTGTTTGTTTGTTGTCGTTTTTTTCGTGTGTAAGAAAGCATAGGGGGATGTAAATTAATGTTTTGTTCTTTTTGCAAGAAGTACACAGACCTGTATGCACCCGTTGTCATTGACGATGATGATGAGGAGGAGGAGGAGGAGGAGGAAACTGCTAATCAAAGACATCATGTTTTGACAGAGGAACCTGAGTATGTCACTAAATTATTATTACAACAGTAATAACAAATACTGTCTGCCCTTAGCTGTTGTTGACTCCCACAGAACTGCAGATCTGACTGCTATATCCTGGTGAAACTATGGATTGTAAAGCCATGTTGCCTGTCTGTATGCTGTGCCCAAATGGCTTTCCTCTCAGATGTTTCCTTTTTAATCATATTGTTTGCATTAGTGTTCAAACTGCTTGCTACTAAAATATGCTTGTAAGAGGTCTTGTACATTTGAAGTCATTCATTACTTAATTTCTACTTCTTTCTAGGCATACAAGTGTCTCTTCTCAAGAAATCATTACAGATTTGGCACTTGCTGTTGACCACAAAAAAGTCAGCAGGTTCAATGTAGCCAGGTCGAATGTGTGGGATGGAGCTGTAAGAGGATTTAAGCGTAGCTCTTACTCAGAAAACACTGACATGCTTGTGAAGTTCACTGACGATGCTGGTTGTTTTGAAGAGGGCTTGGATACAGGTGGTCCAAGGAGAGAACTCCTCAGAACTCCCCCTTTTGATGAGTCATCTCAAAGATCGCCTGATTTTTGATGGACCTTCAGAAGGCCGCTACCTTGTCTACAATTCCAATGGTAATTTTGTAGTTAATTTGGGTGTGAATTATTTATTTGATTTACCTTTGACAGTACTTTTGTGAAACTTGCATATTATTATTTGATGCTTTTTCATTTTATTGCGTATTGAAAAATAATGTAATGTTTAATTGTATGTGCTTCCCCTGTACTCTGTATAACAGCTGTCAGGGAAGATGAGTATTTCTTGGCAGGGAAAATGATTGCAGTGAGTATAGTGCATGGAGGACCAGCCCCACATTTCCTCTCCAAGAACCTGGTGAACCACATTTTAGGCCAGCCTGGTTTCACAGCCACAGTAACAGATGTAACAGATGAGGAGATAGGGAAAGTTCTGCGTGAGGTAGGAAGAGTCCTAAACTTTGAACTTTTAATAACACGAATTACTTCAAATGAATACTGAAATTTGCTAGAGCACTGATTGTACTGTTTCATAGCCGAATATTGGTAGTAATATTTATCAGTTGCTCCCATCAACAGATTGCAGGGAGTAGTGTTTTTTTTTCTCTCTCAATTCACCCCCATTGCAAGCAAACAATATATGATATATTAGCAAAATCCCAAATGTGTTGTAGCCATCAATGAGACTGAGTGAAAGGAGAGAAAGAAAATATTCTCCATAACCTTCTCAAAGGTATAACAGATGCATGTCATGGTTAGGTAACAATACAACCAAAGGTTCCAGAAGAGTTTAGCATTGTTTTAAGAGTGCTTAGTCGAGAGGATATAAAGAAAATCAAAAGGGGGAACCCTAGATATGGGGTCTCGCTTGTATTTCCTGGCCATCTGTCACAAGTCTTTAAAAAAATACACTTGTCTGCTCGTTTGTTATTGTTAAACAATATTCATTAAAGTTATATTTTTCAGGTTCAGAATGCAAATTCCCTGGAGTCTCTGCAAGATCTCATTCTGCAGAACAGCACCATGTTCCACACTGCTGGATGTTTCAGACGTGTGAAGGACCTCAAGGAGAAGCAGGATATTGTGGAGGAGTACCTCAGATGGTACATTCTCTACAGAAATGCGAGTGTCATGGAAAGGTAATATTAATGCATCCATGAAAACAAATATTTTAATTTGAAATTTTCATGTATATTTATTAGTGTGAATGCTGACTAGGCGGCATTCATTATACATTTTATTAGACAGCAACAACTCGCTCTTCTTCCATATATTTTTGGCACACTGTAACTCTTTCAAATTTTGTATTATTTAAACCTTTCAACCATCATAATGTTCAGCTTTCCCATGACATTATTTGACACTTTCAGCCTTTTCATACCTTTTTATACTTTTGGTATAAAAAAAAAGGTAAACAGTACAAAAACACCAATATGCTGATTCTGGAACTGATTTATCTGTATTTATTTTTAACTTTATCCACACACATTAAACATGTACATTTTCATTAAAGCCTTGTGGTGTTCACAGTGAAGATATTTTGACAAGATAACCCACAGATTTTAAGCTATGGTGTTTTATTCGAGTGCTCCTTAAGCAGGATTTGTGTGTCTCTCTCATCAATGTTTTAGCACTTCAGGCTCCACATACAGTGCCTTTCAAAAGTATTCATACCCCTTGGATGTTTCACCCTTTTGTTGTTTTTACACATGAAATCATGGTCTATATAATTTGGCCTTTTTAAAAATAATTTGCAAAAAAACCTCTAATATCAAAGTGAAAACAGATTTTTACTAAATAGTATAAATTAACTAGAAAATTTCCTCTGGGGAAATTCTGAAAGGGCCACGGGGGCTACTGCCGGTACGTGTACACTATGATGAGATTCTTCAGAGATTTCAAACTATGGCCTTTAACCTCAAAATGTGTGTGTGTGTATCTGTAACTGTAATCACATCAAAGATCAAAGGCAATCAGATCAAAGCAATCAACAGAATTAACTGGCACCTGTTCCTGCATAGTGACAGCAGAGGTAGACAGACTGGAATTTCTGGCCTCGAACAGAAAGCATTTTTGGCAAAACCATAATACCTATCATTGATCCGACTTCACTTTAAGCGTCCCGAGTTCTTCCTGAACGTCTACATATGTTTTTTTTAAAGAAAAATGAAAAAAATAGCTTTGTTAGAGCGATCTAAAAAAACTGTTACATCTCCCTTCTTTTAGAAATCTCCCTGCGTTTTTAATATGGGAGCCAATGAGGCTGTTGGTGGTGTTGGTGGTGCATCTGTGCGTCCTACGCCCAAACTATAACTCTGACAGCTTTACCAGAGGATTGTGAGTGAGAAGACAAATTTTCCTACGTTTCTATGTATAAATTATTTCTGTAGAGTGGAATTTGCGGCCTGGAGTGCAGTTTTCAAATTTATTTTTTGACAGTTTCTTCTCTCCCTCTACACTCTAGCGATGATGTCACACACTGTGACACGAACATTCCGTGCAATACACACCCATTACAATCTCAGAATTTCTCCAAAAATGATCATGGTCATTGAACAGGGATTGATAAAAAAATATATGACGTATCGAAACGTGGATTAATACACCGATACACAAGACTTGTGTCTACTGTTTAAAGTTTAAATGGAGTCTCTAGGTGAAATTATGCCGGAGAAGTAGACGTTTAAAAATCTCCAATTATTGTTGTTTTTCACTCATTTTTTTCGGCCGTCGCATTCATTTCAATGCAAAATTTTGGGCAGTTTTTCGCGACTTACGTCGCAAATAATTCGTGTTCTGTAGAGAAAAGTAATAGCACACCGATCCCGATCAAACCGCACATTTTGATATATAATTTGTCCTGCGACTCTTCAAGTTGTAGGACTAGTAGCGGGACGAAATTGCGTCCGGAAGAGGAATAAGAAAAAATCCACAGTATAACAATAGTTAACACTGGTCCCTACAGCTATTGCTGTATGGGACCAGTGCTTGGTGCGATTGCCCCGAGGCCCTAATTAAAAATCTATAAGTTAGAATAAATGATTGCATAAGTATTCATCCCCTTTAAAGTAACTGAACTAATTCAACAAAGTTCCAGCTAGTTGATGCAGCAGTGTCACAGTTAGTGAAATGGAGATCAGCTGAGTACAGTTGATGTGTGTAAAGTGATCGTTGTATAAAAAAACGTATGCCTGGGAGGTCCAGTCTCTGGTCCATCACTATTCCTGCAATTGTACCATGCAGACAAAAGAACAGTTCTAGTAACTCAGAGAAAAGATCAAACATATTTATTTTACCTCATAGATTTTTAATTAGGGCCTCGGGGCAATCGCACCGAGCACTGGTCCCATACAGCAATAGCTGTAGGGACCAGTTATACTGTGGATTTCTTCTTATTCCCCTTGCGGATGCAATTTCGTCCCGCCACTAGTCCTGCAACTCTTCGAGTTGTCCTGCAACTCGAAGAGTTGCAAATTATATATCAAAACGTGCGGTTTGATCGGGATCGGTGTGCTATTACTTTTCTCTATGGAATACGAATTTTTCGCGACGTAAGTCGCCAAACCCTGCCCAACATTTTTCATTGAAATGAATGGGACGGCCGAAAGAAAATTAGCAAAAAAGAACATTAATTGAAGATTTTCAGACGTCTACTTCTCCGGCATAATTTCACCTAGAGACTCCATTTAAACTTTAAACAGTAGACACAAGTCTTGTGTATTGGTGTATTAATTTGCATTTCGATAGGTCATATAGTTTTTTATCAATCCCTGTTCAATGACCATGATCATTTTTGGAGAAATTCTGAGATTATAATGGGTGTGTATTGCACGGAATGTTCGTGTCAGAGTGTGTGATGTCATCGCTCAGAGTGTAGAGGGAGAGGTAAAACTGTCAAAAAATAAATTTGAAAACTGCACTCCAGGCCGCAAATTCCACTCTACAGAAATAATTTATACATAGAAATGTAGGAAAATTTGTCTTCTCACTCACAATCCTCTGGTAAAGCTGTCAGAGTTAAAGTTTGGGCGTACGATGCAAAGATGCGCCACCAAAACCACCAACAGCCTCATTGGGTCCCATATTAAAAACGCAGGAAGATTTAGGAAAAAGTGAGATTTAACTGTTTTTTTAGATCGCTCTAACAAAGCTATTTTTTCATTTTTCTTAAAAAAAATATGTAGACATATGTAGAGGTTCAGGAAGAACTCAGGACGCTCAAAGTGAAGTCGGATCAACGATAGGTATTATGGTTTTGCCAAAAATGCTTTCTATTCGAGGCCAGAAATTTCACTCTGCCCACCTCTGGCTGCTTTCACTCTGCCAGAAGATTCCACAGCTGTTAATTCCGTTGATTGCTCTGCTGTGATTGGTCGACCCCAACGCCTTTGATGCTTTGATGTGATTACAGTTACAGATACACGCAAGCACACACACACACTGGTCATTTAATGCAATAACAGTTAAAGATACACGCACGCACACACACAATGGTCATTTAATGTAATAACAGTTAAAGATACACGCACGCACACACACAATGGTCATTTAATGTAATATCAGTTAAAGATACACGCACACACACACACACTGGTCATTTAATGTAATAACAGTTAAAGATACACGCACGCACACACACACTGGTCATTTAATGTAATATCAGTTAAAGATACACGCACGCACACACACTGGTCATTTAATGTAATAACAGTTAAAGATACACGGACACACACACACACACACACACACATATGCGCGCGTAAGCGCGCACACTCCTCCAGATACAAATGTTTCACACACACACACATTTTGAGGTTAAAGGGCATAGGCTGCTGTATAAATAAATACTTGAAGAGGAATGTTTGTTGTAGGTGTGCTCCTTGTATATTATATAGTATCATAACATTACTAGTATTAATTGTTTGAAATCTCTGAAGAATCTCATCATAGTGTACACACACCGGCAGTAGCCCCCGTGGCCCTTTCAAAATTTCCCCCAGAGGAAATTTTCTAGTTGATTTATACTATTTTGTAAAAATCTTTTTTCACTTTGATATTAAAGATGTTTTTTTTGCAAATTATTTTTAAAAAGGCCAACTTATATTGACCATGATTTCATGTGTTAAAGCAACAAAAGGGTGAAACATCCAAAGGGATGTATGAATATGTATATGAATACTTTTGCAAGGCACTGTACAGTTACACATAACTGATGCTGATTGGCTGATTAGACCCCCATCAGTTTGTGCTCTCCCTCCCTCTCTCACTACTACAACTTCTATGACTGCTACAACAACTACTAAGTGCAGATGTCCAGTTTTTCTGCAATGCAATGGATCTGAGCTTTCAGCTTTTTCAAGCAAATAATTTTACATTTTCAACAATATTTACTGTAGCAGTTCCTCTTATATTTCTGCGTTTTCAGCAAAACTTTGTAATTTATTTCAGCTCTCAGCATTCAGATGCTTTTCGTGCAGGAAATGCATTTTCGAGTTAATGACCAAGATAAAAGAAGGATGCTTTGAATACAGTAACTGTTTCCAATCATGAATGTGTGGCTTTTCATGTGCTGAATGGCTCATTTGAAACTAAATTAAAACAATTTGTTCCATAACCATTTTTCTAATAGATTCAAAGATGGACTTGGAACTCTGCAGTTTCTTACAGCATTGCAGCAGCATCGTAGTGTGCTAGCCCCTCTATTATGCCTCTCAGACAAAAAGCTCACTGCTGCAGACATGGAGGCCCTCTTCAGACCACAACTGAGTCCAGCAGGAAGCAACAGGAGGCAGGAGGAAGGCAAAACGCTGGGATTTTGGGCCGATTATCTCCTTGACACTGAAGGTTTAAAAATGTTTGACCTCTATCCATTAATGTTTATCTTAAAGTATCATATCAATATTTAATCTTGTGTTTTAAGATAATGCACTACACTTACTAAAACAAAGCAATTTTGACTTCCTCTATTTTGCAGAAAACCAGACTACAGTACATCTTGGAGATGTGCTTATGTTTGCCACAGGCCTGTCATCACTGCCACCTGCAGGGACCGTGCACCGTGTTATGAGGGGCCGTACAAGCCATAATTCATTCTGGTCCTCTCACACACATACATTCTCCTTTCACATACATATATTTTCACTCTCACACACATACATTCTCCTTTCACATACATATATTTTCACTCTCACACACATACATTCTCCTTTCACATACATATATTTTCACTCTCACACACATACATTCTCCTCTCACACACGTACATTCTCCTTTCACATACATATATTTTCACTCTCACACACATACATTCTCCTCACACATACATATATTTTCACTCTCACACACATACATACATTCTCCTTACACATACGTATATATTTCACTCTCACGTACATACATTCTCCTTTCACATACATATATTTTCACTTTCACACACATACATACATTCTCCTTACACATACGTATATATTTCACTCTCACATACATACATTCTCCTCACACATACATATATTTTCACTCTCACACACATACATACATTCTCCTTACACATACGTATATATTTCACTCTCACACACATACATTCTCCTTACACATACGTATATATTTCACTCTCACATACATACATTCTCCTTTCACATACATATATTTTCACTCTCACACACATACATACATTCTCCTTTCACATACATATATTTTCACTCTCACACACATACATTCTCCTTTCACATACACATATATACTTCTCACATATATAGCTCCTCCTCCTGGAGCAGGAAGTCACTCTCAAACCAGGAAATGCATACGCAAGACTTACTCAGCTTATCCTAACTTGATATTAAATAGCAGAACTTTACAATGAAGCTATTCAAAGTTTTCCTGATTTCTTATTTGTTGCAGTTTTTAATTTTTGGAGTAAGTAGCAATGAAGATGACATTAGACATTTTTTTAACAATGTCTTACAATGTATTGAACGACTGCAAGGAGAAACTACAGATTCTTTTGTTCATGAAAGGCTGTATGGACAACTTCGTGATCACACTCAAACCTTATCTGGATTTCTGTCAATCTCAAGATTTGTTGAAGATTCAAGAAATAGAGTTGCAGTCAATACATTAGAGTCCTTGTATGGATGTCTTCAGTGTTTGCTTACTGCTCATGAAACCAGACAAAGAACCAGGGCTGACAACAGTTATGCTCTGTTGCCTCCACCTGTCATGACTGGACATCAGGGCAGACCTAGATACAGCATTTCACAGGAGCAAATCTCTCATTTAGTATCCCTTGGAATGAACTGGAAAAGCATTGCAACATGCTTAGGGGTAAGCTGTCAGACTCTCTACAGGCACAGACAGCAGCTTGGTGTTCAGCCACTAACATATGTAACACTATCAAATGACAACCTGAACAGAGTTATTGGTGAAATTCTTCAGTCTACCACAAATGCAGGTGAACGATATGTGCATGGGAGCTTGAGGTCACGTGGACTACGCATTCAAAGGTGGCGTGTTAGACAGAGCCTGCAACAAATTGACCCTATTGGACGGTCCTTCAGAAGACACCATGCAATACGTCGACGAGTTTACAGTGTTGCAACCCCTAATCAATTATGGTGAGTAAATTCCCAACAATATAACTTAGAGTAAATCAAGTAGCACAAAGTCATTAATCAGTTTCTTACAATTCACTTGGACGTGGTGGAAGATGTACTTACTTTATTTCAATGAAAATAAGTGTAAAAACACTTGATTACAAGTATAAGTCATACATCAAAAGTAAAAGAGCTCATAATCAAGAATTTTCTTTTATTATTGAATTATTCATGCATAACTTTGGCTTTGTTATACTTTTCCCCAGTGGTGGAAACTACCAGTTAATTGACTAAACTTTGAGGTACTTGTATTTCCATTGGATGCTACTTTATAATTCCACTCCACTTCATTTCAGAGGGAAATATTGTACTTTCTACTCCACTACATTTATTTGACAGATTTAGTTACTTTTCAGAAACATATTTGACACAATGGATAATATAACCAGATTTTAAAATACAACACATTGTTAAATGAAATCGAAACTAGCTAACTGTATATAAAGTAGTGTAAACTAGCTCCACCTCCAGTAGCTACAACAGTAACATGCTGCTCTAACACTGATGCTTCACTATTAATAATCTAATGATGTCATATATAATAATATATCAGTCAGATGAACCAAACACTTCTTTTACTGCAATACTTTAACTACAGCAAGCTCACAATACTTATATACTTTTACTTAACTAAGATATTTAATGCAGGACTGAATAATTGAGTATTTTTACATTGCTGTATTTATACTTTTGCTTGAGTAAAGGATGTGAATACTTCTTACATCACTGTTTTTCCCACACAATTAACTATGATTTCAATTTCTCTTAGGCACATCGACGGAAACCACAAACTTGTGAGGTGGAGGATGGTCTTTCATGGCTGTGTTGATGGTTTCAGTCGAACCATCATCTACCTTGCTTGTCTAGTCAACAACAGAGCCTCTAGTGTTTTGTCTCTATTCATTGCTGGTGTTCAGAACTTTGGAATACCGTCCAGGGTTAGAAGCGATCATGGAATGGAAAACACTGGTGTTGCCCGTTTCATGCTCTACAGGAGAGGACTGAACAGACGTAGTATTATTACTGGCAGATCAGTGCATAATCAAAGAATTGAAAGATTATGGGCAGAGCTAAATCGAGTAGTGTCATTTAATTTTGTTAATCTTTTCAACTTTATGGAGGAGCATGATGTTTTAGATTCACTTAATGAGTTACATTTATTTTGTCTTCATTATATTTATTTGCCACGAATTCAGAGAGCTGCCTCTGAATTTCAGAACCAGTGGAATAACCATGGTCTTTCAACACAAGGGGGGCTAACTCCTCTCCAGTTGTGGCAAAGGGGCATAGTCACCAATGCAGGAATACATAACCCAAGTATGAATGGTATTTGTGACATATACAGTGGCTTTGGTATTGATGCAAACAGATCACTCTCTGAGTTATCGACAAATAATGTTGTTGTTCCATCAATTAACATTTCCATCAGTGACACAACAATGGATGCAGTTCAGCAGACCTTTGATCCATTTGAAGATGATGGAAATCATGGTATTGATTTGTTTTGCAACCTTGTGCATTTTCTTCAAGAGAGGCATTCCTAAAATCATAGAGTTCATTAAAGGAAACAAAACCCCTCAGATATTTATGATTTGAAAAGGAAGAGCACATGAACATAAATAGAAAAGGTCCACACTGTTATTTACTTCCTGTAGTTGTGTAATGCATATCAAAACACACTACCAATATTTGTGATAGTACAGCATTACACCTAAAATTATTGGCATATTTTAAAGTTCATTGTTGCCATTTATTTCATTTCTGTGTATGGGATGTTAATACCTTTATCTGTGTAATTCTGAGCTCAAACCTCTGTTTACATTTTACAGCCATGTTTCTTGAAATGTTCAAATAAATTGTTACCCAAAAATTATGAAACTAATGTGAAACCACATTTTATTGAAGCTTTTTGCTCTGGAGAACTCAATATATTGACTGAACTATTACTTATTTTAACATGTTTTGTTGAATAGAATGACTAAAAGTAACATCAACATTAATACAACAATCAGTGGAATCTGTGAGACAAGGAGCATAAGAAGCAACACAAAAGCAGCACACCAGAGAGACAAAAGCATAAAAAATATTTACACATTACACATACACTCATCACCCACTGAAAAAACACACTTTTTAAGTTGTGTATGTTAAAACAGCAACACTTTTACATCTTGATATACAAAAAAACCCCACAAGACTCAATTGTTTACTATATCTGACAATTCAGAAGAGTCTATACCACCCGCACATTTAATTAGTCTTAGAACCTAGCTTTCCACTACATGCTTACATGTGTAAATCAGGGCCTGATTGTGGTGCTAGAAGAAACTTGCCTTTGTTTTTGTACAAGTATGCCAAAGATAACCTGCTCCACCTACATATGACTTACCCTCAGATACCAGATAAATGTAAAGTTACTGAAATACAAAGTGAAGAAAATGAAAAGTATGAAATCAGTACACTGATGATCAAAAACAGGTGGGGAGCAGTGAACAACATTGTTTACTTATCAATAAAAACAAGCGACAGTAAATTCTGTTCAGTTCCTAGCTACACTATAGAGCCAAGTTCCACAACAATTTAAAATTACATCACAATAAGTTCCTCATTAAAAGTCTGCTTTTGCTTTCACTGAACTTTCTGAAAATCTGAACTGTACTAAAGAAAATGTTAGCACCTTATTGTTTTAACAAAGATGCAACAATGTGTATTTTTCAAACAAAATAATGTGGAATGATATCCACACCAAAAACATATGTCAGGAACTGTTTTGGAATTATTTGAGTGCTGACTTGTGTGAACTTGACCTTGACAGAATACTGAATTAAGCTATGCCAAAACCATGGGTATTGCCCAATGCAAAGTCCATGTTTTCCTGAAAGTCTCTGTAAGAGGTGTGCAGTGGTAACTTCAAGCAATTGATGCAGGTGTTTGCAATGGGCAGTTTAGAAATGGTTCCCGTGTTGTGCTCTTGGTGAAGAAATTCAACTGAAGGTTGTGGGGAGAAGCCAATTGGTGGAACAGTATTGTCACCGGTGGCAAAGGCGAGAATTGTCCCCAGCTTGTGCGTTCCCTCTTGATCTAGAGAAAGCAATACATTTGAAATTAGATTAAAATAAACAGAACAAAAAAAACATTGCACGCATCAGTAGGCCTACTCTTAAGTGATGTACAGTGACAAGATGCAGTGCATTATAAATTTAAAGTAAGACAAGAAACATATCACTTCTACATTAACCTTCTGCATCTGTTAGGTAGTCTCTCCAGAAACGAACAACAACTTCTTCAGCACGCCTTCTGTTGCTGCCAACTGGAGATAGGCGGAGGGTGAAGAGGCTGTCAACCAGGTCAGCTGTGAGGGTTGTAGGAGACCAGCATAGAAGGGGGCGAAAACTCTCCTGGTGAGCTTGGATTTTGTCCAGCACACCAAGTGTCCTCAGTCCATCCCGAAATCTGAGTAAAAATCACACTTTTTTAAAGTGTTTTGGTTGGCAACTTTAGTTTTAAAAAGAACCGTTTGTTTTAACATCTTCACATGTAGCAGATGAATGAACAAAGAAAAACATATAATTATAAAGATAGGAATATAAACCCTATTAAAATATGCAAATATCTTGTACTTCAGGTTAGTTACAACAGTAAAGTATGTATGTCAAATTCATATTTTTCAGGGTACTTGGTAACCAGTGGTTGAAGAACTACTACTAAGACCTTTACTTAAGTAAAAGTATAGCAATACAGCATTGTAAAACACTCCTACTACAGTAGTAAGTAAGTATTATGAGCTTGATGTAGTTAAAGTATTGCAATAAAAGTAGTGGTTTGGTCCCTCTGACTGATATATTATTATATATGACATCATTAGATTATTAATAGTGAAGCATCAGTGTTAGAGCAGCATGTTACTGTTGTAGCTGCTGGAGGTGGAGCTAGTTTACACTACTTTATATACAGTTAGCTAGTTTAGTCCAGTGGTTCCCAACCTAGGGGTGGGTCAGCAGATAAATGTGAGGGGTGGTGAGATGATGATGATGAGGAAAGAAGAAAAAACTAATTACTGATACACAACTGTGTTTTCAGTTTTTGGACTTGGCCAATTCATGTGGAGGGTGGGCATGACCTAGCACACTATACACTTAAACAGGAATGGCCTTAAGAAAACCCCTTAACACAAGGCAGTCGTCATGGGTTTCAGTTCTTGATTGTAGAGGCTAAAAAGCTGGATAAAAATGTACCTCTCAAAAGGACCACGCACTCTGTGTATCACTTGGAACATCAGGATGTCATCTACAAGCAGATTCTTGTCTTCCAACCTCCGCAGTGGCCTCAGGCAGCCAGCATTGGCCAAACACTCCTCAAGTGGCTCTGTTGTTGCTAGCAGATCTTCAAATGATGTACATTCTGTGACCTTCCAATAGATACAACAAACACAATTTGAAAGAGCTGTAATTAAACATCTTCCCCTCTACATGAATCACTAGTGTTGATACAGATGCACATATACCATAACATATTCTAAAACTCAGAAGAAAAATTACCCTTTTAATTTTTTCACGCAGGTCACCATCTGCAACATCTTCCAAAACTGGCTTAGCCAATTCTGGACCATCAACAAGGCAAGAGAAAAGAGTTGGGGACAGAAAGCTTGCGGGTGGACCCCCGTGTACAAAGCTTACTGCAATGGCCCTGCCTGCAATGAAGTACCTGTCCTCTCTCATGGCTAGAGAAAATAAAATAAAATAATTTATTTGACAGTGCATGTGTACAAAGACTTGACAAAATACCTGTACCATCATATAAAATGTAGTGATATAAATAAATACAATTATTATGAGATTACAATTAATACATACCAGTACTGTCAAAGGCCAAGTTCATTTTGCCACCTTCTCCCCACCTAAGTCCACAGCCTCTTCTGGTACTCCCATATCATCAGAAAACCTGACAGAAATACTGTGACATGGATCATAGGTCCCTCGTTTAAAACCTCTGATGGCTCCATCCAGGACTGTGGATCGGTTAATGTTAAACTTGCATTTCCTCTGATAGTTTATTTTTGTTGCAAGATCTTGCAAAATATCGCTTGCTGGCACCGAATGTCCTGACGTCCTTCTGAAACAAGATACAAGATAAATATAAGTTATAGTATATACTAGTTAAGAATGCGGCATCATGTGTTTATTCATCATGGTCAACTACGGAGCTGAACAGTACAGAAGAATAAGATATATCAGGCTTTGGATACGGGTACCGTTCTTCTAAGTAGAAATGTGGTAATTGTTGGTTTGGCTCTGCACAACATTTGTTGACAATAATAAAAAATATAGAAAATTGCCAGCCTCATCACTTAACTTTTACATACCAGTACTGTCAAGGGCCAATACACATATGCATATAAACATATGAGCAGGTATGGCACCTGAATTCACTAATAATGCATTAAAAACTGTCTTTGGAAGTCGCTACCATAAAACATTTGCATTTTTTTGTAATAACCTTTCACTCTGTAGGCTTGCTAGTATAGCCTGGCTCAATTCCTCATAATCAGAAGACATGTCAGACAGTGCAGCCATTACTGAAAGGTAGTTATCATAGTTGGTTGCTGGAGTGCTGCTCTGGTAGGGTGAGCTTGAACTGTTTTGGCAAGTCAGGACCACAGTTGGATCAACTAAAGTTGTTCCTCCAAACGACGAGGTAGAAGGCTGACTGGAGGAAGGGCAGCTTTCCTGTGAGCACACTGGCAATTGACTAGAAGAACTGCTTGCTGAAGTGCTGGTGTGGTTGGTTGAGATACTGCTTTGGTATGTCGAGGCAGTTGTTTGAGTGACTAACGCTCCACACCCAGGTGATGAGGCAAAAAGTTGAACTGCAGACGTACAGGTTGGTGGGGAGGCAGTCATTCGGCTGGAGAAACCGTCTGTAGATTCAAATGAGTGTCTATCTCGTATTAGAGATGAGGAGCGCAGCTGCCTTGCTGAACCAGTGTTTTCCTCACTGCTATAGCCTGTAATATCATCCTTGGAAAGACAACAGATTTTAAGATATATTCATTTTCAACTGTAAATGGAACAGTACCTGGAAAAACCAAGATTTATGATTACAATTCTAAGAATTACTTTTGCTGTCCACGCTTTAAAAGTGCCCTTAGAGTACCAGTATCCTCTCCTAATTTTAGCTTTCGGTTAGTCCAATTAAGCAGCTGTCAATGCATTCCATTTCTGTGCTTAGATTTAATATTTTAAAAACAGGCATTCCAACTCTGCACTAGTCTATAGAAAAATGATATAGTTCTTCAACACTCATAGCTACAAAGTTGAACTGAAACTTTAAGAACAACCAAGATAACAACACTATTCTTCATTCATTCATGTTTATGCACCAATTATAGTTGTTATTATGGTTATTATTATTACAATGCTCTGCAAGTCAATTCAAATGTGATACAACATACCAAAATTGGCTTTGATGGTCTGATGTATAGGGCTTTAGATTTATAGACTTTATGTATGAGATTTGCATCCAGCTCTTGTCCAGCACGCAGT
This sequence comes from Centropristis striata, assembly GCF_030273125.1. Classification (NCBI taxonomy): domain Eukaryota; kingdom Metazoa; phylum Chordata; class Actinopteri; order Perciformes; family Serranidae; genus Centropristis; species Centropristis striata. The sequence continues at coordinate 21,968,358 of NC_081520.1, forward strand.
TTGGGCAAAATCAATCTGTTGCCACATGCCATCAGAAACTCAAGGCTGAAAAACAGTGGGTAAAAATGCAAAAGGTTAGGAAAAAAAGGGTCCAAAAAACTTTTTTGGATGCATAAGACACATTGAAAACTGATGCACTGACAACCTGTGTTCCATTTCATCTTTGAAGATGGACACAGCAGAAAACCAGCAGTCAGAAAAATAAATGAGGAATGTAAGCGATGCCAAAAAAAATCAAATGTACTAAATAACTGGCTTAATAGTTGTTTTGTTTACATAATCTAATTACATGTGATTTTCACTGCTGGAGATATCCTTTAAATTTAGACTTGACATAAATAAAAGTGCTTACTTCACATCAGCAGAGAGTTTTTCTCCAAAGGCATCCCTTATTTGTTCATTGACAGTCCTCTGGTCCCAGGATTTTTGGAATTCAAATCCATTCAATATATGTCCTTGTTCGTGTAACTGTTGCTTTGTGCGATGTTTGACAACAAGACTGCTTGATGGCCTCGGAAGAAGGATGATGTCTTTGTTGAAAGTATCGTGATGATGTGTTTTGGCCCTACAAAACAAAGCAGAAATATATGTATTCATCTTTAATGCATTCTGTGCTCATCAACCCTTAAAACATGGCAACATTTGGGATGTTGTATTTTTTAGAATCCTACCACAGCTGTTTTGAATAATATATGTATTAATATTTATTAACAGTAAGCATAAGTACATTGTGAAGTACATTTCTCATTTTCTCAAGTTCATACAATATTTTACATTAAAATAAAATATATAAATGAGATTTATATTGATATATGATATGTATATATATCACACCTCTTTAACTTGTGCTAAAAACGTTAGCAATCTAAAACTCCACTGTGTTGGCGATTTAAAATTGTTTTTATCTGAAATAGGTTTGTCACTGCTCGAACTGAGTTGAACATGGCTAAAATGAGCATGACGGCTAGCGGACATTTTCTCTGATTAGCTACACGTGTCCCTACACGTGTAGCTAACACTACACATGTTTAAACGGCTCACAAGTTCAAAACAGCCTCCGATATTTTCTGTATTTAAATAACTTTTATTTGCCTGTATTGTTTAAACTACCGACATGTTTTAAAAACATTAACTAACCAGATTTGACTGTTGCCAAAGTGTGTTGCAAAATTAGCAGGAGTACATTTAGGATTTAATGTTAGTTTAACATTACGTTGTTCTCACCTTTTCCTTGACGGGGAGTTCCAGTTGCCAAAATGTTGCTGAGTCTGATATCGCAATGACGGCCGCCGCAGTCCTCCAGTTTGGCCTTGTGTCACATTAGCTGCTGCTTGGACTGCTGAAGGAACTTGGGAGTTGCCTGGTCTGAAAAGTTCTCGCATCTCACTTTCCACCGCGCTATGATTAACGTTAGGTGCAGCTGAGCCTGTCCTCTGCCGCTCAAGGGATGAGGACAAGGATGGGATGGTATCAGAAGATGACAAAATATTCCTTAGTACTCCAATAGCTTGCTGAAATGCCCGCGTCTCATCTCCCCCCTCCATGCTGATTGTGACCTGACCTGAACGTGACTCTGCTTGAGCTTCTCAGCCAATCACAGAGCGATAAATTACCTTCTTCTTCCTCTTCCTTCGGTTTTATGGCGGGTTGCAACCATTGCTTATTAGGTGTATACCGCCACCTACTGTACCGGAGTATGTAGACGATAAATGCTGCCTTCCGTTTCCACTATACTCCTTCCGTTTCCACTATACTTTCACTCACACATACATACATTCTCCTCTCACACACATACATTCTCCTGAAATGTATGAGTGGAAATATATGTATGTGAAAGGAGAATGTATGTGTGTGAGAGTGAAAATATATGTATGTGTAAGGAGAATGTATGTGTGTGAGGAGAATGTATGTGTGTGAGAGTGAAAATATATGTATGTGAAAGGAGAATGTATGTGTGTGAGAGTGAAAATATATGTATGTGAAAGGAGAATGTGTGTGTGAGAGTGAAAATATATGTATGTGTAAGGAGAATGTATGTGTGTGAGAGGACCAGAATGAATTATGGCTTGTACGGCCCCTCATACCGTGTATTGAGTTTAACAACAATTCACCATTCTCGATGGCAAATACATGTGCCAATAAACTGAGGTTACCAAATCTCAATTCATACGATCTCTTTAAAACAAACATAGATTTTGGTATCCATAATTCGCCTGGATTTGGATGCATGTAATGCATAAATTTAAACAAATTGAGGGATTTAAGTTTTTTTTACATTTTTTCTTGAGGTCTTTAAGTTTATGCCAAGAGAATGTGTTTCTGTTTACATTTGAGGATATGTTAGGGGGGAGAACAATAGTGTATTGTTTTGAAAGTATTGGCAGTGTCTTGCACTTTTTATTTGTAACACTCCCATCCACAATTATTCAAACAAGAAATAAATGAGTATGGGTAATCTTTAGTGTCTCAAGTTTTATTACCAAATCATTGTTATTTGCAAACAATATTGTACAGTGTCTGTCTAGAAACTAGTACATTGAAAAATAAAATGGCTTTAAGCCTTGCTTCTAGAATACATTGCCTTGTGCTTTGATTTAGGATCATTTGTTTGTTGACACTTGTTATTTATACCTGTTGTTTGAGGTTGAAGTTGCACTTAACAAATAAACCCACATTTATAGTAAATAACTGTAAACATCTGAGCTGGTATGTGCTTAAACAGAACCTGAGTAATAAAGGTGTACATTGCTGCCCTTCATGTCCTACATTTCAATGTAAGGCTTTTTTCACTTAAAATCCAGCTATTTATTTCAGAGCAAAGTAAAGTTCTTATGATGCCTCCCAATGCTCTGGCCTCTGCAATCCATTTTGCACTGTAGCATGCTCTAAATACTCCTGAATGTCTGGATCACCGCATGGAGAAAGGGTCTGCCTTGACTCAGGAAAAAAACCTGTAGTTCAGTTTCTTCAATGGCAAATCCACAGTCCCTTGAACCAAAACAGATTGACATGTTTTTAATGAAACATCTTTATAGGGGAAATCTCATTAGAACAAATATAGGCTCCAGCCCGGAAGCGTTTAGCCAGATTAGTTTTCAAATGCAATGTGCATACAATTTATACAGCTGTACTTAACTAAATATATGAATGGTAAGTATAATGTAGGCCTAGAGCGAAAGGGTCACTAGAGACAGTTCAACAAGGTGAACAAGAACATGATGTGAACAGGGCTATAAATTAATCTATCAGTGTAATTTTGAGACATTACAGTCCACATACATTCAAAGTAATGTTGAAGACATATTCCAAGGAGTAGTAGCCTATGTAGGCTAATTGTGGAGTTGTATACTATAAATCAGTGGATTGATATGACAGGAAGTTCAACAATAAACAAACAATATCTATCTATCTATTATTATAATAATAATACAGAATATATTTTATATTATTTCATATTTATTTATTATTATTTCATAATTAAACTGTCACATGCATCAAGGAAGGAGGCAGTCCTCTGGTGTTGCTGCTTCTCACACTGCATCCTCTGACAGAGTCACATGGAGCTTCACAAGATGGACCAGATGATTTTCATCTACAAAATAAGATAGCATAAATGAAAAATCCAGTCATCACAAACCTTTTGGGCTGGCTAAATCACATTGAATCATTGTTGAATGAGGCCTGATCATTTCCGTATTATTGCTTCAATATGATCAGTATATTAACTGATAGACAGACTGCACAGGATTTAATACAGCCCCATTCAAAAACATAACATATTCACCATACAATTTATGATTCACCATATCAGATCTTTTTAACAATAGTTTTACTATACTTTTACCATACTTTAGGCTGTTTATTTTGTTATAGCCTAAAGTTCTCCTCACCTTTGTGTCTCACAGCAACCCTGTCTCCTACAAATTATGTTTGTATATTACTGTTTAATAATTAGCCTCAGTTGTGTGGTGATAAGGTAATCACTGCCTGGATTATGTTCAGAAACAACACTTTTTTGAGTGAATGAAACACTGCTTTTTCTCATTATGTTAATAAATGTAATTTATAGGAGACAGTAGACACCTGAGACACACACCTGACACACCCACACCTGGGCTATCGTTACACACACTGAAGTTATCACACAGCATGATTAGCTGCTTTCTTAGCCTGCTCGAGTGATTTTATTAGCCCTTACTAACAGAGAAAAAGAGGATCGTGTAGATAAAGTAAAAGCACTTACCATCAGTCATCTCTTTAACTAGGTCATGTCTTCTCAAGTCTCCTCCGGTAAACAGCAGCTAGCAGGCGCCGTTGTTGTGAAGTTTGCGGCTCCACTTGTACTCCCGAGCTATCTCAGTCTCTGTAGCATTGTCCTCGTTTAGATACCTACAGTCAGAGACATTGTATGCTACCATCGGCACATCCATCAGTGCAATATCTTCCTCGGAGGTCCCGCTGTCTCTCTCTCCTCTCGTCTCCTCACCTACCGGTGCGGTGAAATAGTCCATAATGAGCTCTGTCCAGTTATCAACACATGTAGCACCTCTGACCGGAATTAAATTGAAAAGTTTTGCAATGTACTCCTTACATTAATCCATCTATTTAAGCTAGCGATCTTTAAACCACTGTCTGAAAACCACGCCATCCAGCCTTTGTCTGTAAACAACGTCACGTTAAGAGCTCAAAAACTATACTTATCATATGTCATATATCTTATAATGTTGACATTGTATAAGACTTTATATATTCACAAACACATAAAACCCCAAAACAGCCCCAAATCTTTTTTTCAATGTTTGAACCTGTTTTTACAAGAACAGGGGCTGCGACTTCTGCAACCAATCAGGAGGAGGATCAGTGTCCAATATGTACCTACCCTTTCCGGTTTTGATGAATTGCTGGCGTATTGTGGCGAATTGCTGGCGTGTTGTGGCGAATTGCTGGCGTGTTGTGTGAATTGCTGGCGTGTTGTGGCGAATTGCTGGCGTGTTGTGTGAATTGCTGGCGTGTTGTGGCGAATTGCTGGCGTGTTGTGTGAATTGCTGGCGTGTTGTGTGAATTGCTGGCGTGTTGTGTGAATTGCTGGTGTGGTTTGCTACGGTGGCCTCGAAGTGCAAAACACTTTTACAAAGTGTGAAACACTTTTACAAAGCTTGAGACAAATTTACATTTGAAAAAACACTTTTACAAATGACAAAACACTTTTACAAACACTGAAAACAAATTTACAATGGCAAAACACTTTTACAATTGACAAAACAAATTTACAAGTAACAAAACACTTTTACAAATGACAAAACACTTTTACAAGTGACAAAACACTTTTACAAATGACAAAACACTTTTACAAGTGGTGAAACACTTTTACAAATGACAAAACAAATTTACAAACACTGAAAACAAATTTACAAGTGGCAAAACACTTTTACAATTGACAAAACAAATTTACAAGTAACAAAACACTTTTACAAATGACAAACCAAATTTACATTTCAAAAAACAAATTTACATTTCAAAAAACAAATTTACAAGTCCCGAAACACTTTTACAAATCAATTTTCAACCGGAAAAGGAATGTACCGGCTCCAGGGCTGAACCTGGACGGGCCAATCACCGGGAGCGACAACTCTTAGTCCCGCCCACCGGGGATGCATGGAGAGACGCAAGTGAGGGAAGCGAGGAGAGGGGAAACGATTTTGCTGCATCCCAAAGCCCTTAAGTTTCGCCTCCTCTATCCTCTATCCTCGCTTGAACCGGAAGTTCTTTCGCGGGCGCCATATTTAAGACCGTCCCAAAGCCCTTATTTGTGATCGGAGGATAGAGGATAGAGGATAGAGGAGGCATATCGGAGGAGGCACAAGCGAGGATACACGAGAGAATCCTATGCGGAAGTCTTTTAGCGGTGGCCCCGCCCCCTGACTCGTTGAATAGACGCAGCAGCTGATCGGACTGATGTTATACATCGCAACATCGCTGTAGTTTGATACCGGAGTGAAGACAGATCACAGATTAAACTAAAGTGTGTCACCACAAGTTTTATATTTTATTTATATGATTTACCATGTAATTAAAATCTGTTTTATTGTGACTCTGAACAACAAAAACACCACAAACATATTTCTACATTTATAATAAATTAAGAGAAACATCGCTCTAGAAGTTATTTTCCTTTTTCCTTTTTTTCCTTTTCGTGATCTGTTTTTTCCACCGTACAGATTTATTATGGATATTATTAAAGTAAAAAAAAACAAAAACAGTAGAGAGTCTGAGAGTCTGTCTGTCAGCAAGAAACACTTTTACATTGTTTGTCATTTTCATCAGTACCACGCGAGGCTGATCATTACTGAGTGACATAATTTACATTTTACCTTCATCATCTAACCTAATAAAATATTGGCCGGTGTTCAGCGGACACAATCATGTGCTGGGCCCTTCTCCCCTGGGTCAATATATATATATATATATGCATATATATATATTTTTTTAATACATGGCCCTAATACGCCGTCGTAGTAGACGATCCTGGTGATAAATTAATTATTTGATATCCCAGAACATGACTGTGTCCGCTGAACACGGCCAATATTTTATTAGGCGAGATGATTAAGGTAAAATGTAAATTATGTCACTCAGATCAAAACTACACCCAGCAAGGATCAGCCTCACGTCGGACTGATGGAAATGACAAACAATGTAAAAGTGTTTCTTGCTGACGGACAGACTCTCATACTCTTTACTGTTTTTTTTTTAATTTACTTTAATAATAATAAATCTGTTTGGTGGAAAAAACAGATCACAAAGAGGAAAAACGCTTCTAGAGCGATCTTTCTCTTAATTTATTATAAATGTAACCGAGTAAGGGCGCCTATACTGTATGGATAATAAAACAATAAACGGACACAAATAGCTGTCTTCAACAGGAGAGTCTCACTCTTTATTTCTCTTCACAGTTTACTCTTCCAACCACCGTCAATACTCCCTCGGACCAAACACACATCACTTCCGGTCTCCCTTTCACAATAAAACACTTCATCTGACAAAGCTTGACTAAGAGCTGCCATAACAAAACTAGGTTACATAAATGTAGACATATGTTTGTGGTGTTTTTGTTGTTCAGAGTCACAATAAAACAGATTTTAACTACATGGTGAATCATATAAATAAAATATAAAACTTGTGGTGACACACTTTAGTTTAATCTGTGATCTGTCTTCACTCCGGTATGAAACTATAGCGATGTTGCGATGTATAACATCAGTCCGATCAGCTGCAGCGTCTATTCAATAAGTCAGGGGGCGGGGCCACCGCTAAAAGACTTCCGCATAGGATTCTCTCGTGTATCCTCGCTTGTGCCTCCTCCGATATGCCCTTGAGTTGTCGCTCCCGGTGATTGGCCCGTCCAGGTTCAGCCCTGGAGCCGGTACATTCCTTTTCCGGGTGAAAATGGATTTGTAAAAGTGTTTCGGGACTTGTAAATTTGTTTTTTCAAATGTAAATTTGTTTTGTCATTTGTAAAAGTGTTTTGTCACTTGTAAAAGTGTTTTGTCACTTGTAAAAGTGTTTTGTCATTTGTAAAAGTGTTTTGTTACTTGTAAATTTGTTTTGTCAATTGTAAAAGTGTTTTGCCACTTGTAAATTTGTTTTCAGTGTTTGTAAATTTGTTTTGTCATTTGTAAAAGTGTTTCACCACTTGTAAAAGTGTTTTGTCATTTGTAAAAGTGTTTTGTCACTTGTAAAAGTGTTTTGTCATTTGTAAAAGTGTTTTGTTACTTGTAAATTTGTTTTGTCAATTGTAAAAGTGTTTTGCCACTTGTAAATTTGTTTTCAGTGTTTGTAAAAGTGTTTTGTCATTTGTAAAAGTGTTTTCTCAAATGTAAATTTGTCTCAAGCTTTGTAAAAGTGTTTCACACTTTGTAAAAGTGTTTTGCACTTCCAGTCCACCGTAGTTTGCACTTCAGGGCCACCGTAGTTTGAACATATCTAACACCTTTTATCACCAGAGTGATCCCCTTGTACTTCCACTGTAAGGTATTGTTTAGACCTTTCTGACTGAAATGAAGCATCCCGTCACATCTGTTTGCTGTCATGTCTCTCTCCAGGCCAGCAGGGGGCAGGAGCCAGGCAGGATGGAGTACATGGAGCTGGATTATCATAACCTGGGTGTTCCTGCTGCTGAAGGAGTGCTGGCTGAAGAGGAAAGAGCTCAGGGAGAAGCATAGCTCCTCCAAGCAGCTCATCTCACGCTCACATGGATTTATATTTGAAAGTTCCCTTTAACGATCAGGATTTGTTATATTTCATTATACAGGTGCATCTCAATACATTAGAATATGATGGAAAAGTCCATTTCCAGTAGTTCAAGTCAAATAGCCCCTACCAAGTATTGAGTCATATAGATGGACATACTTTTCAGAGGCCAACATTTACCTATTAAACATACTTTTTGAAATAGTTTTTTTGTAATATTCAAATTTTTTGAGACACTGAATTTTAGGTCTTCATTAAATGTAAGTAATAATCATTATAATTAGAAGAAATTAAATAAATTAAGACATTAAATATTTCATTCTGTGTGTAATGGATCTATATAATGTGTTATTTCCACTTTTTGAATTTAGTTACTGACATAAACTTTTCTATGATATTCTAATTTATTGAGATGCACCTTTGTACTATATTTTTCTTTCTCTTGGCATGAAAGGACCAAATCCACAACATGTTCCCTAAGCCCGTCGGTTCCGACTGGAGACCTAAAAACTCCTCACAGATGTAACAGGTGAAAGCAGGTCTACAGAGTCCAAGCAGCCAAACACACAGCGACCCAGGCTGATCAGGAACAGTTATATATATTAAATTTAAAAAAAAAATGTAAAACACTATCAAATAACATCTTGATTTTGTGTTGCAATATTTAATTGTGGACATCTAGAGTTGAGTACAAGTTGAGTCCTGAGCTTTATACAATCTATGGTCCTGAGGTAACAGGAGGAAGATGTTACAGAGCCCCCTACTGTTGGATCTGTGGATGTGCAGCACAGGGTTGGTGAGAATTTAATTATTTCCTGAGTAGATTTTTTGTGCTTCAGGAATTTAATGGGCAGTCAGTGGCCTAGAGGTTAAAGTGGACTGAAGTGCCCTTGAGCAAGGCAGGCACCTAACTCCCCCCTGTTATCGCACGCTGTGTTCACTGGTTATTAGTGTAGAAGGGATGGGTTAAAAAAAGAAAAAAGTAGAAAACTATAAAAAATAATAATAAATAATATTAAAATAATCTTGAAAGTGTACTGCTTCCGAATGTACCTGTGGTTCTGTAAAAAAGGAATTTCATTATGTCATGAAATGTGCTCGTTTATTTCACAAAATTTTGTTTTATCGTGAATGATTTTGTTTATTTTGTTTTAAAAGAATGTATAGATATTTTCTACTTTTCTACTTCTATATATTATATTATATTATATATATATATATATATATATATATACTGTATATGTATTCTTTAAGAATTTGACTTATTTTTGTTGATGAATGTTTTGGTGTGTCTTTAAATAGTTGTTTTTGTTTGTCATCAAGTTCATCAATGTTTTAATAAAGGTTGTTGTTAGGTTGGTAAAAATGCTTCCGAATGTATTTATTTTTTCGATTATTTGTAGCACACTGACCTCTTTGGGCCATCATCCTTATAGTTTAAATCCTGCATTCAGAACTACCATACTTACACTCTGCAGCATCTGCCAAACCCATCCACACAATTTGGTCTATTAACGCTGCCTTGTGTTCCAGAGTCTTTGTTGCTGCTCCCTGTACCACAGTATTGACGGCAGATTTATTCAGCCCCCACCACCATCCTGATATTCACCTGCAGGCAGTGGTGGAATGTATCTAAATACATTTACTCAAGGACTGTACTAAAGTACAATTTCAAGGTACTTGTACTTTACTTGAGTATTTCTATTTTATGTAGCTTTATACTTCTACTCCACTACATTTTGAGGCAAATATTGTACTTTTTATTCCACTACATTTAGCTGACAGCTTTAGTTACTTTTCAGTTCAAGATTTAACAGAATAACAAGATAAATTTAAAGTGATTAGACTTGTATATTTATTTAAGCACATAACAGTATATTAAGTAGTTAAAATGAGCACTGTCTTGAGAAATTGGAAACACTGCTTATACAAATGCATCAATAATAATTTATTAAGAATATATAAAACAGTCTGAGTGGGGCTGTTCTGCGTTATGAGTACTTTTACTTTTGATACTTAAAGTACATTTTGATGCTGATACTTTTGTACTTAGCAGTAGTTTTGAATGCAGGACTTTACTTTACTTGTAGTGGAGTAATTTCACAAGGTTTACTTCAGTAAGGGATCTGAATACTTATCCACCACTGCCTGCAGGCTACAACTTTAGTTCAGTGGAAAATGTCTACTCATTACTCCCAACTCTCTCTGTATCAAACACAAACAACTGCAATGCTGTTTCAGACTGTGAATGGTGAGTGTGTTAACATTTCACTTTAGGTTGGACTAAATCATTCATTTTACACTAAAAATGTCAAGCTTGCTACAGTGAAAAAGTATAAAATGACTTTCTGCACATGTTCTCACATGTGCCTAAAGCTCCTTCAACCCTCTAATTTGCCCCTTTGGTGAAATACTACACAACAGAGAAAGAGGGTGTAAGTGAGTGAGTAGAACAGTGGAAAGTAAAGGGTGACACATTTCCCAGCGGTAGGTGAATGACCCAACTCTTACTCTTCAGACTAATGAGAGAGAATGAAGGCAAAGCTACAGCGAAGCAGCTACAATGCCTCACATTCTGACACCTCCACTTGAAGCAGTCAAACCGCTGCAGGATCACAGGGGACGCTGGAGGGGCCGGCACACTCACACACATGTCCTGCACAGCCATGGCTCACTCTGACAGACTTGCAACTGTTTGATTTGATGTCATTGTTATAATGCTTATCATCATAAAATACATCAAGAGATCAAAGCCTAAAGCCAATGTGTATAAAAACATACTGATGATTCATATAGAGTCTTAACATGATGAGTTTGTCGTGAGGCTTGCACTGGAGGAAAGGTCATGAGGCTGTCAGATGGTTTCCAGAGTTAAAAGATGGTGTGGATGAACTGTATTACAACAAGATCTCCCATCTAAACAACAGAATAGACCTTTGGTCAGTTGATACCACTTAAGAACCATTAAATAAAATAAACTGTTTGCACTGACCACTCGCACTACCTAAAAGCATGTGTGACTCAAACTGAACCCATGGCACTAACTCTTGTGTTGTCTTGTGTTGTTGTCTTTGCTTGTGTTGTATTAACCCTCAAATGTACGTCGCTTTGGATAAAAGCATCTGCTAAATGACATTGTAAAATTGTAGAATTATACATACACATACATTTTGCGGTTGGAAAAAAGGCTGCAGTTTCTGTGAATTTAGGCTACAATAAGTTTAGGGCAAAAAGAAGTCCTGGTGTTATAAAAGACAGTTTAAATGTATGTAAATGTCGAAAGTGAAGTTGTTATGAGGGTGACGTGAGATACAGAAGTGTCATGTCCAGAAAATGTGTTAAGTTATTTCATTCAGTTCTGTCTCATGCCTATGTTGTCTTGTGATTTCTTGTTTTATTTTGGTTCCACTTCCTGTCTGTGTACATTGTTCCAAGTTTTACTTTTTCCCTTTGTCTGTTTTCCCCTATTTAGGATTTCCTGGCTCCGCCCTGATTGTTTCCACCTGTGCCTTTACCTTGTGTGTATAGTCTGTCTCCCTTTGTCCTCTGCCAGTTCGTCTTGTCTCATGTCAGAGAACCAGTGCATTGTTCGTGTCATTGTCAGGTCTTGTTGCTGATCTGATACTTTGTTCGCAAGAGAGATTTTCTGTTTGTTTATTTGTTTTTCTTAGTCAAGACTTAACATTGTAAGTTTTAGTTTCTGAGATTATTGAAGAGTTTTTTCCTCTGTAAAGAGTTAATTTTATTTTTTTTAATAAAACTTTATTTTGAAACTTTTTGGTCTGAAGAGCTGTGCATTTGGGTTCGGGTTCATAGTTCAGTCGTGACAGGAAGTTACGTTAAAAAGGAAGTTAACCGTTTGTTCAAGCCATCTACCATTTAAATTGCGATGGAAGAAAGTCTAAAATGTTAATGTGAGTTGTATTTTGCTGCCTGTACAAATGCCCTTTATTGTTGTTTTTGAGTCTATGAGGGGCCAATTCATTCTTCCCTCTCATATTCACAAAAAATGTGTGTATGTGAGATGTGAAATTGTGAATGTAAGAGGTATTTTCTGTTATGCGAGAGGGAAGAATGAATTACTCTTTATTACTTTGTACATGTTAGACTGGTAGACTGAGCTGTGCTGAGAGTGAAGAAGATAACTAGCAGCACAGCTCAGTCTACAGGTGCTAGCTGATCACGAATACAGGTGTAGACATTTACCTGTATACCTGTTGTCAAATTAATTTTGGCTACTAAAACAGTGAATTAATTGACATCTGTCACCATAGGAAATACTGTTCACCTGTTCAAAGGGCAGCATTTATGATCAATGATTAAATCCATATGTTATGGTTGTTGAGTTGTCTGGCAATAGGGACAAAAACATGAATGAAACATGAAAAGAGTTTGGCAGCATTAAAACACACTGAGCAGGAGGGAACTGGCTCTCCTCTGCTGTGAAGCACACTTTTTTTTTGTCAACTGAAAGAGGAGGGAAAAGATGAGTAGCTGTTTTTGCTGTTTCACATTTCACTATGGGCAGAATTCTTCTGTCACAGCTTCATAATAAATGCTGGATAACAGAAGATAAGCAATCAGACTTTATTCATCCCGCAGTGCGGAAACATAGTCAACACAGCAGCTCAAAAAACAGACACAGACATAAAGAACAAAATAAAGAATATAAAAAATAAGACATATACATATATTCTATACACATTCTATTACTTATATGGCTGCTCTGTGGCATTTATTATTAATATATTTTTTGTGTTTTGTACTTGCATTTTATAGATATTGCACATGGAGAAAATATATTTTAGTATGTTAAAGTTGTAGGTTAAGTTAAATAGGTTGTTGCATGAATATAAAATGAATATGCAGAGGATATACACAGTATAGTATAAGCTGTATAAGACTTATAATAATATGGAAATATGTAGAAGGCCTAATATACTTTTTGTGGTTGGACATAAACAGATAAGTGACCTGGTGGGACAAACAGCGCTGCATCATGTGGTGCTGCTGTTAAACAGTCTGATTTCAGCTGGTATGAACAACCTGTGGAAGTGTTCTTTCCTACACAGTGGCTGCAGCAGTCTGCTGCTGAAGGAGCTGCTCAGAGCTCCCACAGTGTCGTGTCTCTCACCCGTCTCCTCGATGGAGTCCAGGTTGGCTGTCCAGGACCGAGCCAGCTCCCCTCCAGTATGTTGAGCCTCTTTTTGTCCTTCCCTGTACCTGCACACCCCTAAACCCAGACCACTGACGCCATCAGTGTGCAGCACTGTTCATCCATCAGGTCACTAATCTGTTTTACATGCCATACTGATATTATTTGCCATATTTATAATGTTAATCTGTTCATACCATTATACTATTTATACTTTTTACATATTCCAGAATTGCCACTGTCTTTTCATTGTCTTTTTGCTTGAATATTTGTTTTTACATTTATATTTTATATCTTTTACTTATATCTTATATTTCTTGTTTATTGCTGTTTGCACTTAGCCTGGGTATACCCAGACTGCCTTGCGCGCTCGAATTTGATTTCGAACCTCCAGGCAGTCTGGCAACTAGGCGATTTTGCTAGCCCTGTTTTAGGGATCCAATCACAGAGCGGGGAGGGACGGTGAGACGATGACGCGTACTACCCGGCACTCGGAAGCTTTCCGGATCCAACATGGCTGCTGCAGACGCGAAACTCTCTTTAGCTGTAGATGGTGTTTTAAATAGTTTAGAGCGAAAGTTGAAGGCGAAAGGTCTCTCGGCAGCTCCGCTGTCCCCCGGCTGGTAGCCAGATCACCGGTAGCGGGGCTATTAGCGCCGCACGGGCTGTTTCTGCGGCTCGTTGCGCCGAGCCGGTGAGACCGCCGGTCACCGCCGGTGATCTCGCTCCGAATCGGGGGACAGCGGAGCCCCCAGAGACCCGCAGCAGCTTGTTTGTTGCCCATAAAATCAGTGGATGTGTGTGGCTGAATGACATGAGGGGGAATAAAGCGTGAAAATAAATAATCTTGCAGAAAGCAAGAACTGGAGAAGCAAAGCAGCAGCAACACTCTCTCACAGACACACACACAACAAACATCCATCTCTGTTGCTCTACTACGTCATCTGGTATAACTGATCTGATTGGCTAAGAGCTACCTACAGACGCTTTGATAGACATTCTAAGCGTCCAATAAACGGCTCCGGAGGATCGTAAACCACACCTCCTCTACGGAGAAATGCATTGAAGGTGTCCAGACCTAATCTCCAATGAGATTTGGTCTGGTGTTAGCCAGGCTAGTTTGCACTGGGGATAAGAGGGAAAGCAATTTCAATTCTCTGTATGTCCTGCACATATGGCAGTATTGATAAATAAAGTTGAGTTGACTTGAGTTGACTTGATAAAAAGTCCTGAGCAGAGTCCTGCACACTCCAAAGGACCTCAGATTCCTCAGCAGGCGGAGTCGACATCGGCCCTTCTTGTGCAGAGTTGTGCGACCAGTCCAGTTTATTGTCCAGGTGAACATTCAGGTATCTGTACAGAAATTAATTAATTCAGAATAAATCATGACACAAACACAATCATACTTACAAGTGTTATTATTTCATAACGTATATATTATAATATAATTATTTTCAATATTATATTCAATATGTCACACAACCAAGCATAGTTAAATCCATTGTTCAACGAAATGAAATGATGCACAGAAATATTACCATGAAATCTTTCTGTCAATAAGGGTGTACGTAAATACACACAAGCACAGACACACGCACACACACACACACACACACACACACATGCTCAATAAGTCTCATTCAGACTTTTTTTGGATTACAAAGAATTTGCAAAGATTTGGTGCTAAATTCAACCATTTTCATTTTTTTTAGGAATGTGATCAAATGACTACATCAGGACACCAAGAACTTGTGGAACACCACAGAAAAATCCAAATCCATGCTCTGATTTGGTATCAAAAACAGAATAAGGGGCGTAATTAACATTACAGCAACAAGCAGCTCTTTGAATGAACTGTGACAAGGTGTTGTTCTTTTCCCCCCTCCCTCTGTCTTCTGTCTTCCGGGAACACTAATAGGCTCCATGCAGGGTAATGTGACCAATTGAATCATCCTCGCCCCGGAGCTGGAAGCTGCAGATCGGAGGAGCGGAGAGGACAGTGCTCAGTCTGACTCCCGCACTGATACAGCCTCTCTGGGGTGACATTATCAGTTTCTGCTCGGGATTCCTCTCGGATTTTACATCCTGTCTTCCAAGGAACTAGTGACACTCTTTCCATCTGCCTCGGTCCCTTTGCCCACTTGCTAGACCTGAGACCAGCTGTGAGGTGAAAAGGTCAGAGGGCCCCTGTTTTGCCCTGACTGCAGATTTAGGTGAGTAGAAACTATAGTGTGTGATGCTGGGCAGAGCTGAGGCAAAGAACCAGGAGAACGGGTGAAGGATCAACTGAAATTTGACTAGTCTTGGTGTAGGAGAGTAAGCAATTTAACTTGTTGGACCCGTGGATTTTTAAAATCTGCTAAAACCAGATGGTTAACAGACACAAGAGCATCTAAAAGTCCAGACAGGAAACATTTTATTTCTTCAGAAACACATTTTTGTTATGTGATATGTGTTATGTGCCTTAACAGAGAATAGAAGTGAACAGCTGCAGACTGAATGTTACATAAACCCCTCTGCTCCCTTCTCAGTAAAGATACATTTTTCTCGTAACTTCTACGTTAGCACAGACAGCAAAGAGGAAGGAAAATGGCTGACCAGGCACTGTCACGCGTAGCCATCATTACGAAGAAATGACTACAGTAGGTCTAAGTATTCAAACAGCCTCAGGGACTTCACTGTCCTCGGAGCAGCTGCACAAAGTGTTGTTTGTTTGCATCATAATACAACTGAACAACTCAAAGGGAGGAAAAAGTGAATTACCGTCATAGAATAATGCGTTAAGTTTTAAAGTTTAAGTTATAGAATCTAAGTTTGACTAAGATAAAAGTAAGATTGACTTCACAGCAACTTAAACATATATATATAATGTTGATACTGACTATGTAAACAAATACAACGTAAAAGAAAATTCCCCTTTAGCATCCCATGATAAAAGCTTAGGATGAAGTACAGTGCATTTCTTTATTATCAACTTCAAAGTTCCAAACATGAGTTAAAAACAACTTCCTGACCTGAAGTGAGAAAGACATTATTCATTATACTGCATAATTCACACATTGTTTTTAGATGAACTCTGGATAGACTGTTGTTTGTATGATGCAGCTGTTTTTTTTTATGATTATTTAGTAATGGTGTCTGTTTTTAAATAGTGAATATCATAAACAATATCCTAAAGATTCAGTTTATATTCTGCTTATTTGCAATGCAAATGTGTTTTAAAGGGAACATTTGCGCTCCAAATTAAGGAAGCAAACTTTTTCAAGTCAATTTGGAAACCTTTTTTCAAAGTTGTAAATTATACTATATATGAAATAATCCAGAATCCAGTTTTTGCGGCCTAGATGTGCCCACACATAACACTAAACAAGAGCACCTTTCTCCAGTGCCAAAGTCCTGTACTTTACATTCCCACCTCCCAAACCGGAAGATAACCCTTCCTGTTCTGGAAAAAAATGTTGCCAGTGAACATAATCACAGAAGCAGTTATGTTGCATTCAGCAAATCCATTCAGCTGTGAATAATAGTTTTAGGAGACAATGTTGCACCTGCAGTCATTAGTTAGTGACATCAGAGCAAATGACAGCTGAAATGTT
Source organism: Centropristis striata (assembly GCF_030273125.1). NCBI lineage: Eukaryota > Metazoa > Chordata > Actinopteri > Perciformes > Serranidae > Centropristis > Centropristis striata. Next base: position 21,985,359 of record NC_081520.1, read on the forward strand.
CATATGGAGTGGAAATGTACATGTATGGTTTAAATTACAATAGAACAATTAAGGAACATCAATACAATTTGAAGCCATAGAAATCTGGTGAACCATATAGTAAAAAGACACAAATACCACATACCACATGCCACATACCACCGTTATGTACAATATTTTGGTATGGGTGGCATCTGTATGAGGGGCGATTTGCCTCACATTTACAATTTTACCTCTCACATTCACAATTTTACCTCTCAAATACACAATTTTACCTCTCACATTCACAAAAAGTACCTCTCACATTCACAATTTTACCTCTCAAATACACAATTTTACCTCTCACATTCACAAAAAATACCTCTCACATTCACAATTTTACCTCTCACATTTACAATTTTACCTCTCACATTCACAAAAAATACCTCTCACATTCACAATTTTACCTCTCACATTCATAAAAAACACCTCACATTCACAATTTTACCTCTCACATTTACAATTTTACCTCTCAAATACACAATTTTACCTCTCACATTCACAAAAAATACCTCTCACATTCACAATTTTACCTCTCAAATACACAATTTTACCTCTCACATTCACAAAAAGTACCTCTCACATTCACAATTTTACCTCTCAAATACACAATTTTACCTCTCACATTCACAAAAATACCTCTCACATTCACAATTTTACCTCTCACATTCACAATTTTACCTCTCACATTCACAAAAAATACCTCACATTCACAATTTTACCTCTCACATTCACAATTTTACCTCTCACATTCACAAAAAATACCTCTCACATTCACAATTTTACCTCTCACATTTACAATTTTACCTCTCACATTCACAAAAATACCTCTCACATTCACAATTTTACCTCTCACATTCACAAAAAATACCTCTCACATTCACAATTTTACCTCTCACATTCACAAAAAATACCTCACATTCACAATTTTACCTCTCACATTCACAATTTTACCTCTCAAATACACAATTTTACCTCTCAGATTCACAATTTTACCTCTCACATTCACAATTTTACCTCTCACACACAATTTTTTGAAAATGTGAGAGGTAAAATTGTGAATGTGAGAGGTATTTTTTGTGTATGTGAGAGGGGAGAATGAATTATGGCCCATACGGCCCCTCGTACATCTGACTTGATACTTACTGGTATATGGTACTAGTCATGACAATATATAAATGGTAAATGCTATTATATAGTACTTTTCTAGGCTTCCCGACCACTCAAATCAGTTTTATGCAACAAGCCAGTATTCACATATTCACACACATATTTATACACCTGCACACAGAAACATTCACACACTCACACTCACTCACACACACACACACACACACACACACAAACTGATTTCAAAACAGTTGGGATGCTGAGTTAAATGTAAATAACAACAGAAGACATCGGATTCAGAATCCATAGTGTATTTACAATTATTTAAGTTTGATTTTAAGTTCATCAGTTTGAACTTAAAATATACTGTCTTTTAACATTTTAATTGAATATATGTTTAACAGATTATTGCATTGTTTTATTAACATTTTATTAATGACCCAACTTTTTACCCAACAATCCCACCCATAGTTATATAAGTAAGTATTTAATAAAACACCAGTGTGTTTATTCTACTGTATATCCTAACTTGTTTACATTATATTCCAAAACTTAATTTGATTTTCAGAGATCAGAGAGTTTAGAAAAACTGAATACCTTCCAAGACTTCAAGATTTTCACTGTTGAATTGCATTCCCCTGTAGAAAACTAAAGAGGAAATAATCATTCAGTGGTTTAGGTGGTGTCCAAACTGAATAAATACACCTAACAACATCAGCAAAACTCACTGATTTACAACACATGGTCTATAATTTTTTTGTTTGTTGTTTTGTCATGTGCCAGGTTTGTTACCATCATGCTTGGAGCTCAAAATGCTGTAAAGAAGTGCTGGGCGGATCGATTAAATAAAACAATCCCTTAAGGTTTTTTTATCATGTAACCCCATGTCCTGACTACAGCTCTGTTAATTAACACACAGACAGGGGACTCAAATCTCGCAAACACAGGAAGCATTTCATGACATAAAGAACCTGGTTTAGTGACATGTCTGACACACTGAGGTCCAGTACGAGCCTCAGCCAGCACATGGCTCTCATGTGACGACCTTGCTGACTGTTTCCCCCAGCCTCAGCACAAAGACAAACTTCTTACCAAATTCAGCTACACATTCACTCAACGCACTCCCTATTAGGATTTATTGATTTGTTCAAACTTTAATACTCTCACACTCCCTCTCAAACATAATGCAATGATTTACAAATCCCTTATGACCTACATTCAACTGAAAATGGTTTTAAAACATCTAATCAAACTGGAAAACCTTGTTATTTTGTAAATATATACACTTGTTATAAATTTGATAAGTTATGTGTTTATTTATGTTTTACAGAGCATGCCAACTTGTTTTGGAATCAGAGTATTTGAATGCAGAGTTCACAGCAAATGCATCAAAAAAAGTTGCAAGTACATAATAACTGCATGCAAAAAATGATAGTGAATGTATAGTGTAATTGGGGAACAGGCTGAGTGGAGAGTCATGCAGTGCAGTAAGTTTAAAGTTCCCTGCAGATGAAAGACACATTCCTACTCTGCATGTCGCTGTGTTCCTCAGACAGATTCCCAGCTGGGACCTGCTCTAATCTCCTGGCAACAATATTGACATAGAAATAGAAACTCTGACGAGTACTGGACTCTAGCTGTCTGCCTGTAAGTACTCCCTTCACATACATCTGGTGCTTGGAGTTCCTCTACACACTGTGTAGATTAGATACATGGGGATACTGCTGCTAAAGCTTAATCTTGACATTTAAAGTTAACAGTTCTACATTTTGGGAAATATTATGAGATGCTATTTTACCCAGACTTGAATGTTAATGGTTGTCCGTTTCATCAGGACATGTTTATCCTAGGTCCTGATAAACCTGATCCATCAAAAATGAAAAAAGTCTCAAAGTAGTGAGGCGCAAATTGTAAGGTTAATGGCACTACAGGAAAAGCCAAATTGTCACTTAAATTAAAGGATTTTATCCCTCTGGGATCAAAAATTCAGAGGTGGACTTAAATCACATTACATGAGCTCAGACTCATTAAGTGGTTACTTTTTGTTGCAATAATATAAAAAAAAAACTTTCAAGGACCACAAATGATTTATTGTTGAAACATGATTGGTGTGGAGGCTGGGAAGTTGCATCTTTTTTTTGCTTTGCGTCGTCTGTGTTGTGGGGAAGCTTTGGTAGGGAGTCCACAGTAGCACCCGGGCACAACAGATCTCCTTCAGATCCATGAAGAAGGGGACAGAGAGGAATAGACAGGAGGAGAAAGGCAGGAAGGCGGGAGGGAAGCAGAATGAAAGAACAAAAGAGGAGAAGAGGGCTAGGTGAGTATATGATGGAATGGTGGAAGTGACGCACTTGGGGTGTGGTTCTGCTCCATTATTTCTGCTATGTAGCTTCAATTCACTTTAAATGAATTAATGATGAAAAATGCAACTTTTTCGATTTGCATTAGCTTTGTTGTGGGGAATCTTTAGTAGGGAGTCAGCCATATCACCCAGCCACGACGGAACCCCCAAACCCCCACTTATTTAAGGAACGAAGAAGTGGTTCTGAGACCTTGAAGATTCAAGCAGATGTTTTGGTGATACACTTGGTAGGACCAACAGATTGTATTCAATGTTTGGGGACGCTGTTGAAGGAAGCTGAAGTGATACTTTACCATGGTGTTATCTAGTTTGCTTTGAAAAGAATATCATGGTGTTGTCTGAGAAATACGACACCGTTGGTCAAAGTGAAGAGTTGAAGGAGGGAATTTTGAGAAAGTGACAATTGCAAGAAAGAACGTAACCTCTTAGTGAAAGAGATGTGAGGACTGTTGTAACCAGAGCAGACAATGTGGAAGCTTATAGCAAATATACGATATAACGCATTAAAGAATATGAGCTGCCTCTTGGAATAGAAAACGTCAGAGATTTAAGAGAAGAAGCGAGTGCCACAATGGTAGACTTTGATTGTATGTATGTTTTTATAGCCATCTCGGAATTGGATTAGGCAACAAAATGGGTCATGGAGACATGACAAATGACAGTTAGACAGTCATGCTGTAATGTTTTGATAGCCATCTTGGAATCAGATTTAGTAACAGGTCTTGTGATGGAACCAAATGAAACAATGAGGCTATTATGTTGTGCTGTATGTTTTAATAGACATATAAGAATGGGAAAAAGGCAACAAAACAGGTCATGATGACGAGATCAAACAATGAAGCAGTTTTGTTGTATTAGTTGTTAAGGTAGTGAAACTCTTCCAAGCTGACCAGTACTACAACAAAGTTGAGGGGGAGTGACTATTGACAATGGAGCTCTGGAGTCAACAATCAGAGATGCTAGGGAAAGATATACAGGTTAAATGTCTGTCGAATTTGGAAGACCTGGTGTTAGGTTGGTGTTTGGGAGAGGGACAAAGCTCCTGAACTTAGCCTACATTTAGCTCTAGGTGCTATCCAACTGCAAATCATCTTCTATTATAGAAATCCCCCCCAAAAACAGCAGAATGAGCAACATCTGCGTGAGTCCATTGTCTGTCATAGAAGATGGCGATCGCCTTGTGGTTTGGTGATCAGGTGTGTCTAAGATGAACTTGACACCACTTGAACTGTCAAGAGAGAACGAATTGAAGAGTGATGGGACCGAAAAAGCGATTTGTAGATTGACGTGATACGAGGTGCAAGATTGTAATTACGCTAATCCTTTTGCATTGAAGAACGATTCCAGGTTTTGAAGTTTTGACCAACGTAATTATGTTGATAAGTTTGCATAGAAGAACTTCCCGATCCCGATGCCAGGAGGCTCAGTTAGAGGGAGCTGCTGCGATTGCTGGAAGTGGGCTGCAGCAGGGGGCGCTGGCATCCCAAACCAAGAACCCCAGTAGGGGTAAGTTACTGCAGTTGCAAAAAGTAGGCTGTGGGGGTCTCTGGGACTCAAGACTGATGGGAGGGACAAAGTGGTTGGAAGATTGACATAATAGGGAATGCAAGATCTGTATAGACTGTTAAGAAATGGATAGGAGATGAAAATATTAGTATGATGAATGGGTTGATTCGCTGTAGACAGGGTAAGGTTGCTGGCTGAGCTAGACTGGGTTGAAAGCCAAAGACTTGCTGTGGGTCAGCTGGGTGTTTGCATCTCACTGACAATGACTTCAAATGACAGCAATGGCTCTAGCTAACATAAACTGCAGGGACTGGTGAATTGGACACACACAAAAAACTGGCATCCACAAGCTATGGTGAGCTGTTACAGATACTAAGAGTCAGGAGCCAGGTTCTCCTGCTAAGGCTGGCTGATTTTTCTGCTGGAGGTGATTGCAGTTGACGTTTTTTGTCCGTGATGGGCTGCTGGTGCTTAGTGATGAGAAGACCGGTTCTTCTAAGTAACTCGGTTTATGTCCTTCACTCACAACTGACTAACCATTTCATGGAAGAGTACGTCTGAGTCATGCTGAACATGAGCCGTGTTGAACGAAGGCTGTGCTGAACCAGACTTTCATAGTGAATATGCTGATTGAGTGGAAAAAGAGCTGTTCGTGCTGAAATAGGGTCATTCGTGCTGAACTAGAATTGTTCGGGCTGAACTACAATCATGCTGATCTAGTCCGTGATACTGAACAAGAGTCATGCTAAACATGAGTCCTGCAGAGAGTTATGCTGAATTACAGTTATGCTGGATGAGAGTTGCACTGAACTGGAGTTGCACTGAATGACAGTCATGCTGAGGGACATGCTGAAGCAAGGCCCATTTGTGCTAGTTGAGAATTGTGCGTAACACGAATTGTGTTGAATAACGGCTAAACGAGAGCCATGTTGAATGGAATTTTTTCATGCTGAATGAGAGTCAGGCTTAATAAGACTGGGGCATGTTGAATAAGAGCTGTTAATTCTAAACTAAAGTCGTTCATGCTGAACTAGAGTCGAATTAATCTAGTTGTTGACTCTGAATGAGAGTCGTGCTGACTTAGTCATTTAAGGTGAACAAGAATCGTGCAAGAGTTACGTTGAATGAGAGTCGGGTTGAATGAGAGTTGCGGGGAACTGGAGTTCTAGTGAATGTCATACTGAGAGTTGTGCCGAATTAGTGCCATTTGTGCTGATTTAAAGTTATGGGGAACAAGAATTGTTTTGAATTAATTGTTCATGCTGAACAAGTGTTGGGCTAATCTAGTTGCACTCTGCACAATAAAAACATAAAACCAGATCAATATGGTTCCAGCAGGCAACATTAGAGCTATTTGTTAAGCAGTTGACCTGCAGTTACTTATATTATCTAAAAAGTCCTGTCCTCATTTCCAGGTTTGAGGTTTAAAGCTCCACAACTGTGAACAAACTAACTAACTAGATACAAAATGTCAATCAGACAGCTATGGAATTGTTTGAAATGTCACTTCAGGCATTGTTAGGCAAGTTTTTCCACAGAGAGATGAATGTGATATTGATATTGAATGATTGAGTATTATGAATAATCCCTGGGTGTCTTTTCATTTTAGGATCATTCTGACTCAACCTGCTTGAGATCCTGCTGCAACCATGACAACCAAATCAAACAGCAGCGTTCTGGCTGGCAAGGCTTCCTCCTCTCCTCTCTTGTCTTCTCCACCCCGCCAGCGGCTGGTGACCAAAGACGGACACTGTGCCCTTCGTCCACCTTTGTACTCCTCGGGCTCATGGCGCGGGTCCTTGGGCAGAGCCTGGTTGCTGGCCCTGCAGGACCTGTGGGGACTGTTGGTGGGTCTACGCTGGAGATGGGTCCTGCTGGCCTTCTGCGTCTCCTTCCTGGCCCACTGGCTGCTGTTTGCCTGCCTGTGGTACTTACTGGCTCACCTCAATGGAGACCTGGCTGTGCAGGACCATGACGCCCCCCCACAGGGGCATGTGGTTTGTGTGAAGCACATAACCAGCTTCACTGCTGCCTTTTCCTTCTCTCTGGAAACACAGCTGACCATTGGCTATGGCACCATGTTCCCAAGTGGGGACTGTCCAAGTGCCATAGCACTGCTGGCAGTGCAGATGCTGCTGGGGCTAATGCTGGAAGCATTCATCACAGGTACAACTCTGCTGCTCTTAAAGCCTTCTCCCCAAACTGAATTCTGAGGTCACATTTTTTCACTTTTATGTTTAATGCACACTTTGGGCACAACTTGAGCCAAAACTAAAGCTAATTACTGTACTGAACAAAAAAAAAGTGGAGGTTGTTTTATATTCAAAGAACATACATATATATATTCACAAAAGCGGGTGTTTAAGTGTTGTTTAACCTCAACCAAACCTTAGATTACCTCAATAATTAATCTCAACCAAACTTTCCTGATCTTTATCTCCTAAACACCTTGTCATGATGACCTAAAAGCTTTGGTAAACATTATAGGGGAAACACTTCTGGGAGAGGAAACCAGGAATCCATTTAGGATCATTCTTGTGTAATGGAGTTGGCCAATTCCATTAAGAGAGTGTGGGTTTTGTGTAACCCTAGAATTGTCAAATTTAGTTGGCAATGTATGAAGCACTGAACCACTTTGAAGCTGAAAATACTTTGTTTGAAAGCTTTTGATGCTGACAAAATATGACATCTGCTGGTCAACCCAGGGTATTGGATTTATCAGAAATAATTCAAGACCATCTCTTTGTTGGTATGTTTGACAGTACATACTGAATGACAATATTAAATATTTAATGGAAATTTCAGCAGTTTATGTTTGTATGGGTAGTCGCACAGCGTGTTTCACGCTGAACCCGACACTGGCATTACATGTTGAGAGTAATGACTTCCACTCCTCACTAATTGGTTTGGGATGGTGCTAATGGCGGACCCACCAGGCAAGTGTGTAGGGAGAAGGAGTAGGTGGTAGTCTAAGAAGTTTAAGCCTGACTTGTAGCCCAAATTGACCCCTTAAATGAATCACATTTTTAACCTAGTCACTTCCAAATGACAGCTCAACACCTACCCACCTGGACCTATCCATTCGGGTGGGGTCATGAAGCAAACAGTAAATAAAAATTAAAGATATATCTAAAAAATGTATAAAGAACAATATTATCAATTGCATTGCTTTCTTTCTATTCATTTCAAGCCTATAGAATGTGTTGTTGGAAAACCTGTGCTGCTATTGTCAGAGCCTTAATTATTTTTGCTGCACTGATTTTTTTTGCATGGCAGCATGAAACATCTTCTCATCATATTATATTGTCTTAACCTTCAGGTGCATTTGTAGCCAAGATTGCACGTCCCCAGAAGCGAGCAGGAGCCATTCAGTTGAGCCCCCAGGCGGTGGTTGGCCAACACCAGGGCCAGACGTGCCTCATGCTACGAGCCACCAACCTGCTGCAGCGACCTTTGGTGGATGTAAAAGTGAGTGCTGTGCTGTATGAAGAGCATGAAGGTCAGGCCCTGCACCAGACCTCTTTGGACTTCCACTTGGATCATCTCGGCCAACAGCCCTGTCCCTTCTTCATCTTCCCACTCACCTTTTATCACCCCTTGGACCGCCAAAGCCCCCTCTACCCCGCCCTGTGTGAGGGCACGTCCAACCATTTTGAGTTGGTGGTCTTCCTGTCTGCGTTGCAGGAGGGAACTGGGGACTCTTGCCAGAAGAGGACCTCCTACCTGCGCCAAGAAATCCAGTTTGACCGCTGCTTCGTCCCCGCTTTGGGGCTGGATGCTCGGGGTAGATACATGGTGAGCACGCAGCACTTTGACACGGCTCACTCAATGGTGCCTTTAAATAAGGACTGTGTGGTGCAGATCAATGGTGATGGCAATGACAGGATGGAGTAGGAATGTTGAGGGGGTCTCATAGGGACAGAGGGGCGTTTCTGAGGGATAATTGGGGAGGGTAACAAAGGGGTAGATATATTTGTCAGGAGGTTCTTGATTTAAAGGAACAGTATGTAGGATTTTGTGTCATCTATTAATGATGTTGCAGTTCTACCCCTCCGCTTCCTGTTCAAGCATGTCAGAGAACTGTGGTGGCCTTCAGGTAATGTGAAAATGCAAAAGGCCCTCTCTAGAACATATGTTTAGTTTGTCTGTTCTGGGCTACTGTAGAAACATAACAATGCAACAATGCAGCAGAGATCATATGTAGGTACAACCCAGATGCCAGAAAAGTTGAGATGCTGTGGAAAACAAATAAACAGAATGCATAAATTCTGAATTCAGAGGGTGTACTTACAACAACAAATGTTTATCAGTTTGTATATAAAATATATTGTCTCTGTACAGTTCTTTTTGTTTCTTGGATGTTGTCTAAAACATAGAGATTTATGTTTTAGACAACATCCCAACTTTTTTGGGATCATAAAGGGTTCATTCTAAGCTAACATACACATAATGATTCTTATTTTTAAGAGGTTGTACACGGCTGAAAACCTAATTAGGAATATTATATTCCATTTCTGCCAATAGATCCTCGTAAATCCTACACACTGGTCCTTTAACTTGGTAAATCTGAATGTATGTCTAAGCATTTGAAACTAAAATGTACATCAGACAGACATGGATGCTGCGTCGGACTGCCTCAGCCTCTCCCTCCAATTACTTGGAGTCCCTAGTGCAACAGCCCAATGGTTTCCCACCCATCAATATCCAGTTGTGTTGGTTGGAAAGTGTGGCCAGCAGGGAGCACCACTTCTGGTAAATTAATGTGAACAAATACTGTTAAGTACAAATACTGTTTAGTGCAAGTTGGGTTTTATTGTTGAAGTCTGACAATCAGACAGATTGCAGTTCCATGCAGTTTAGTATCTGAAAAAACCCTTGCTATTTGAACAGCAAACACTCATCTAAGTTTACAGACCTACTTCCTCTGACAGCGTTGAACTGATGCACAACGTACTTTCTGTAGTTGTTTACACAGTTTTTTCTGAACTATGAAAACGTATAGGCCACACCATGGGTGTTTGGCTGATCATCTGAATGCTCACTTTCTTTTGCAATGTCCATGCATTCTGAGGTCCGAACAGATACTATGAAGTGCAATGTTATCAGACCTGACACAACTGATTGCCAGAGCTACAAAAATAAAACCCACAACAGTATTCCTTTAAATGTAATGGCATTTTATTGTTTTTACTTTTCATGTAAGGTTTTGTATGATCAAGCTCTATTTTTGGTGGCACAATTGATTTCAAATTCAGTTCCCGTTTCTGTAATCATTGTTTTATTATTAACACTATGTGTAGTGTGAACGTTTTCCTTCATAGTGATGGACCTTATCACCAACTCTTTTTTAGTGAGTTTTTAGTGACTTTCAGCTCATTATCTGGGTTTAACAGCACATTTGGTGTTTGGTTCAATATCTCTGCTCTCATCAACATGGTTTCCAGCAGCAGCAAACAGCAGATGGACACGATTGGAGACAAGGTGGTGAATAATTGGAGCATTAAAGAGCCAGATATTTCCCTCATGAGTTGGTAGAGACCAAAAAACAGAGTCAATTTTCTCTTTATAGTTTTTGTTCCAAAGGGCTTCACCACCTGTACAGCCCCCCAAAACTCCCATTGACGGGGAGAAAACAAAAGAAACTTAAGGAAGAGCAACAGTGGAGCTGTCCTGGACAAACAGATAAGCGATAAATGTCAATATGTGTACAGTAACAAACATAAAAAGATAACAGTGTAGACAATCAAAATGACAAAATTATACATATAATGTGAACATATATGATTTTTAGCAGCTTCCAGGTGTTGCCAGCTATGTGCCTAAGCTACACAACCTCCTGTCCAACATGAAGCTGGAAAGAGGACAGGTTACATAAGAGAGAGAGGGGGGGAAAGAGAGAGAGAGAGAGAAAGAGAGAGAGAGAGAGAGAGAGAGAGGCACTAAGCTTTGCTTGTAGGATACAAACAACAAAATGAACATTGTTCTCATCTAGGACTAAGAGGACGATGGAAAGTTAAGGCAGAAAGATGAGTTTTGAGTTTGGATTTAAGCTAAAGGAGAGGGAATATTGGATCCATCCGTGATGTTTGTGTCCATCCATCAGGTGGACACAAACATCGCACCACATGAATGATGCTGTCAAGTCAAGTTGAATCAAAATCTTTTCGAGCACATTTAAAAGAACATCAGTTAACCAAAGCGCTTTACAAAACACAAGCAGAATAAAACAGGTTAATAAAACCATGCATATATCCAAGCAGAGATTATGATGAAAAAAACATGTCGTAATCCAAAAATCCAAAAACAAAACCTAAAAGGGCAATTAGTAAGGTGAATTAGATACACACCAATGTCAAAGAAAATAGGTGTGACTCAGTAGAAGGCGCTCCAATGTGGTGCTCTTGCTCTTATTTATTAATAAGATGATGAGTTTGGTTTTTGTACTTTGTTAAGAAATCTATTGATTTGTCAATGACAGAATTCATTTGATTTAAATGAGGCATGAATTGCATGCTCCGCTCAATCATCAATTCATCTGAATTTGTTTAAATTTAGTTTTGTTGATCACAGTTAACCATGTAGCGTGCTCAATTTCCAATTCTGTATTAACATCAAATGCACCAGATTAAAACCTGATATCTACCACAGCATGCCATAACACCATACAGGAATTAAAAAACAGATCAGCATTACGTTTTAACATGAAACGTTTCATATTGGAACAAGATATTTTCACGTTGTACTGTAGAAAAGCATGTCATAACATGAATTATTTCACGTTAAAATGGGATAACCTATTGTTAAAACATAAAACTATTCATGTTATAATGTGAGAAATTATTTTGTTATGTGGTGAAACTTTTTCATGTTATAACATGATAATTTGTATATTGTTATGCTTGCAGAGAACAGATAAATTGATAATTGTCTGAGGCATATTTGTTTTATTCCTAAGAAAACAATCATATGGCTTATTATGAAGGATGCTGTAATCAAATATCCTTCCACTGTTGCAGTTATGGAGTATTTCATGCAGTGGTAATATAACGACAGTAATGAGGCTTAAGAAAAAGCTTTCTGCTGTATCAAACCAATAATAGCTGTTATCACTACTGGAACCATGATAAAAATATAATAATTCAGATATAGCCTGTTGGAACAGCCTTTAGCCTGATCAGTTTCACTGGGAACATGATGGCATCTTGCATAATTAGCCATTTGCTTAGGTTTACTTTAGTGTGTGGAAATGAATTCAATAAAATGAATATGCCTCATAGTACATTTATTTATGGTGCTATTCAACACCATGCCCAATTACAGCAGAATCTCACCATGTTTCAACCCAGATTCAATTAATCAAATTGAGTATATGAGCAATATCCATCCATCCATCCATCCATCCATCCATCCATCCAACGGCTCCATAAAAGACAACACATTCTATGGCTATGGTTGTTTTGTTGTCTGCACAGTGATGCTTTGAGCTTAATGCTGACGTCAGCATGCTAATATGCCCACAATGACGATGGCTGGATCTACATGTCCACCATCTGGACTTACTGATAGAGCTCTCCCAGACTTCTGTCATACATTCTGTCATAAAGTCAAATCTGCATGTGCTAGAAGTTCGGATTGATATTGTAACAGAGACAGAAGAGAGTGGTGCCAGGATTAAAAAACAAAACAAAAAAGAACAGTCGAGCCTGCAATGTGAAACCTTTCCTATAATTGGTTTTTCTGATCAAGTCAATTTATATAATTTGAAGACAGTGCATTCGGAATTAGTCAATGCTAACATGCAGATTGTGTTTACCATTGTTACCATCGGACTGTTTAATTTCAAAATGTTTATTTGATCTCAAACCAAAGAATGGGGCAAAAAGAAATAATGTTCTCAGGATGGAGCTAGAAGAAAAGCAAGCAGGATTACTCCTCTAGGGAACATGAATGTCTGTACAAAATGTCATGGAAATCCACCCAATAGCTGGTGGGATATTTCATTGTGAACCAAATATGGGAATCCACAGACCAACAGACAAAATAAAACCCTTTTCTTTGGAAAATGCCCAGCAGAAATATAAAGTATATGTGACTTGACGTGAATGAGATAAACACTGTGCATTTCTTGGCATTTGATGATTGAATTGGTGTAGTTAAACAATGCATTTCACAGGTTGATTTCAATGTTTTGAACAGAAGAAAATATTTTTCATTTAAGAGAATACTTTTTTTTGCACAAAATGTATTTTTAAATTGACAAATATCAGTGCTAGGCTGGTTAAATTGAACATGTAATTAGTAGGTATGGCAGATATAATGAAAGTGTTGAAGAGCAAGTACCAATAAGCAGCACTCGAGTACCAGCAGTTCTACTTTTTACTTTGGCGTACTGTGACTATATTCTCCCCTCTGTATGAGGATCTCTGGGCGATTCATAAAGGCCCTAAATAAACTGCCATGTTTCACGTTTATAGCAGCATATCACTGTTGCTCCATAATTGTATTAAATGTCATGATATTGCAGGTTTATGACTCTCTGATCTCTCCACTTATGAACAGCTGAAAAATAGACATTAACGCCAGTACAGCATTTTCTCAGGCAGTTAGTGGATGCCAATCAACATAAAGTTACTTTCTTTTGTTAAGAGCATTGTCATATGGCGCTAAGATTGTGTTTTTCCTTAACATAGGCTGAATAATATCCTAATTAATGCAGAACAGGCAAAAACCTGTCATCACTGTAAAGGGGCATTCATATTGGTGATCAGGAGGAGGCGTCCTGATGGGGAACATCACTGCACAAATGATACAGAAATTCAAGGAACTGACACACTTGCATTTCACTGGAATTGTACACAGTACGATTAGATGTGACGAATAAATTGATTGAATTATTGATTGGTTGGTTGATTGATTAGTTGATTGATCAATTATTTCCTCTACTGGTGTTTGTAAAATAGCAACAGAAGGATCAATCTGTAGACTATCAACATGAGCTGACATTTACAACATAACATCAGATGGTTCACTGTTAAGCTCATCAGATGGTTTTGATTCCACTGTCAATGTTATGCTACGATGGTGGTTCATCAGACACCTTTTGGAACAAAGACATCCATGCCTTAACGTGAGCTATCCAACATTAGATTGACCTGCACGAAATTACATATGGCTAAGTAGTGACTGATAAAATGATACTAAATGCTGATTGATTTGTAGATTCATGCCTTAAAAAAAAAAAATCATTGCCTAAATCAGCATGCAAAGTGAAAATTTACATATTGTGTTTATTTTGTACAATAATAAATGTCTGATGTCTATGTACATTTAGCAAAGGAAGTTAGGATGGAAGGAAGCAGCCTCGGCTTTGTAGTAAATGTGTGTTTGTATTTGGAGTATTTTCCTTTAAAGGCTGTTGATATGAAGAGAATCACTATATATATATGGTTTAAAAAGAATCATGTAGCAACTTCAGACATAACAGAGGAAATGTTCCACAAAATATGATTGTGAAGGAGATTTCAATGCATCTCACAAACTTCAGTGCCTTTGTACAGTGTACATTCCATGAAATAAATATTTTCTAAACAAGCTTGGAAGTGACCATTATTTCATTAAGCTTCTGAACTCCGACATCAGACCAACCATGGCCACTTCAGATACTAAACTGCATGGAAGATACGTGCTTCTCCCTGCTGGTGTAAAGCTGGACTACACAATTTTTCTTTGACTGAATTATCTTTAACTTCATTCCAATGAACATAACTTTTCTATGATTTCTAGATCTTTGACCACTGCCATCTGACTCCCCCAAATGCACATTTCATTGTTTATCTTACTGTTAAACATTTAAACTGTTATTCACTCGATTATTTGATTCATTAGACACGATCATGTCTAACTAGAAAATTTCGAAAGAAATTTTGATTGTGTGCTTGCCTCTGGACCGTCATTCTCGTGGCTTAAATCAGCAGTTAAACAGGGACTCTGTCCTGAGTTTACAGACACCTCAAATAAGTATCTAGGACAAACGGTTCATTAGTTAATAAAATATTATAAATAAATAAATTTAATAAATATTAAATATTGTTATGTAGAACTAGTCAGTGATGAACCATCATCATGCATGACAAGTTTGAGGCAGATCGGACAATGTGTGGTCAAGTTATAAGTTCTCATGTTTTATGAAAAAACGGCATGTCTGTTGAGTTAGAGCAGTATGGCGTCATATTTGAGTCAAAAGTCACGCGAGCCATAACACATCTGCATGCGCATTTATTTCGTGTCACGCGCGCAGATTTCAACTGCCGCGCGCACTTGTTCGATCTTCGCCCACATATTCAGCAACTGAGTAAAGCAGATTCTCCCCCGTGCTTGCTCGCGGTGGAGCTCTGCTCGCGCGGATCTAGGACTTTTTACACATTGGGGGCGGGACCAAGGCTGACCCCAGGCCTCTTATGATTGGTCATTTTCCAGCCCTCCACGTGGGTGCCTTTTCAGTTTACTGCTGACAGCTGGTAGCGGTGGCATCATCTAAACAACAACAACGGTTGTTTCATGACGTTCACGACCACAACTCTACGCTTCATCACTGATAATAAAAAGGTTAAAAAATGCTGTTTCTTGTTTCTAAATGATCATACAGTAGTTAAAGTGTTAGATCCATGGGTTTGCCGTGACACCGAGCAGAGACCTGCAGTCCAACGGTGCAGGCTGTCTCTCTGAAGCAGAGGATGGCGGTCGTCTTAATTTATGTCAGTCTTCTCAGACAGCCCACAAACATTGGAAGACTTTCTGATCAGAGACTGGAGCGGTGGTCCGGAGAGAGGAGGATGTGGAGCCGGAGCTCGTCTGGGGGGCGGAGCGGGTCGGCAGCACCTGGTGTCGGTGTGTCCTGAGTCTATCTGCTGTCAGGAGGCTGACCTGGACCATACCATGCGTGGTGAAGAATGTGTAACAAATGTTCGCACATTTGGAGTACTGTGCAGGGAAGGGGACGTGCTGTCCCTTAAGGATGTCCGAGCTGAAGGATGTCCGAGCTGAAGGATGTCCGAGCGGAGACACCAGAGCGTCCTGTCAACAGCAGGTAACTAGGTCAAGCTAACTAACGTCAGTAATCGCTGGTGGTTTAACGTAAAATATAATAAATAAACGATATCATATATATTTACGGTAAATTCACTGAAACTGCTCCAAGCGAGCTGACATGGAGGATAAACACTTTAATGTCATTCTTTATCGCCTTTTTTCAGTATAAACTCTTACCAGCAGAGAGGAGATTAAGTATTAACGTTACATCAACACACCATGTGAAATAATCAAATTGCGTCGTGCCGAAAATGTATTTGTTGTATCCACGTGCGGTTCTTCAGTTTTCAGAATAAAGTGTTACACAACCAGGCCCTAATATCAGATAAATATGGAAATACGATTAATTGCATGATATTCACAGAACTGTTCACTTTATTTTGTAAAACGCCTTTATATATAGACTGTACAGTAAAATATTACATTATATTAAATTAATTAAAATTAAACTGTCTATTTTCAAATTCATAATAAAATGCACTTCAATATTTACTGTACATTTAAAATATTACATTAAGGGGACCGGAAGTGACCTGCGGACGCAATGGTCGGAGGGCACTAGAGCTCTTACTAATTATCCCTCAATTTTGATATTTAGTCAGGTTACGCATTTGATAATCCTGCTTATTGAATCGGCAAAGTTGTAGAAGATGTCGGGAGACAGAAAACCGGGCAGCTCGCCAGCCAAAACCCCTTCAGCAAAACGCAAACAATCTGAGGGTATCGGCGTGGATGCTAACATTGCTAGTAGCGTTAGCACGGCTATCGAGGTGGCGCTAGCCCGACAAAAAAGATCGCCTGGAAGCAGCGGTGACACGGGCTGTCCATGGAATGAAAAACTCCGTTGAAAGTTTGGAGAGGAAAGTGGAGGCCCACATGGAAACGGTGAAGGGGCTGGTTGTGAGAGTGGATCGTGTACAAGGCGAGACGAGAGTCATGAAAAGGGAAGTGAGTAATAACACCTCAGATCTGGAAAAGTTGCAGCTGAAGATTGCTTCGCTGGAGGATCAGGACCGGCGGAATAACGTCAGAATTACGGGGATTGCCACCGGCAGAGAGGGAGGGGACGCAATCGCTTTCCTACAAGAAATGCTGCCAAAGTGGATCCCCTTGCTCGGCGACGCCAAGATTCAAATGGAGCGCGCCCATAGGATCCGTAGTAACAAGAACAACGGTCAAGCTACCATGATATTCAAAGTGCTCAGGTACCAGGACCGCAACGCCATCCTGCAAGGGGCCCGTGAGGCGAGGAAGAAGGCTGAGGGTGATGAAGGAGCTGTACGAGAGAGGCGTCCCGGCTTTCCTAATCTACCCGGCCACCTTGAGGATGACGATCAATGGGGAACAATGCACTTTCACCTCAGCGCGAGAGGCTGCGCAATTCCTGAGGAAGGAGGCTGTTGAGTGACCGCCATCGCACCGCCAGCTTTTCAACATCGGCTTGGGGGATGTGTCACGACCGGGGGAGGACGACATGGAGCAGCCCGACATGGAGCAGCCCGACATTTCGGACCGGCACGGATAACATCGGGGTCGATCAGTCGTTGCATTTGAGCACGGATGTCTACCATGGTTCCCTGAGAAGGAAAGACTAGTTTTAGAGGACCTTACAGCCACAGTAAGGGGCGGCTGCACAAGGTGTGATGTGTTCGTTACAGCCTCGGGCCCGGTTACAAAGTTAAGGTGGGAAAACTATGTTTGCCAGAATGTTTGTAATATTTACTTTAATCACATATATATATATATATACTTTTGATTACTTATAAGACATGTCCCCATCTGACCACATTGTTTTCTTATGTTTAATTGTTTGCAGGCCCTAGTTGTGAAATTGGGAGGGTGGATATCTCGGTCATGACTCTTACAATAGACCTTTTAGTGTCACACCTGGAGCGATAGGTACTAATTTCGATAATGGTTAGGCTATCTATGTTAAGCTATAATGTCCGGGGTCTGAATGCAAGAGTTAAAAGAGTGAAATGCTTAGACTTACTCCGTCGTAAAAATGTGGATATAGCATTTATTCAAGAAACACACCTGAGGACAGAGGATGTATCACGCTTTCAAAATAAGCAATATAAAGTCGTAGCTTCAGACTGTGGGAGATCTAACTCTAGGGGAACTGTCATCTTGACTAAAAGGAGCTTGGCCTTAGAGGTGGAAAAGATCAGTGAGGGGACATCAGGTCGCATTGCATATTTCTGTACATCCATATATGGGAAAAAAGTAGCCTTTGTATCCATATATGCCCCAGCAGTTTTTGACCCTCTTTTTTTCCCTGAACTTACCAAGCAGTTACTGTCCTTATTAGATTATGAGCTGATTGTGGGATGGGATTTGAACGCAGTGTGCAACCTCAATTTAGACAGATCCACCCAGTCGGTTTCCCACACCCAGCGATCGGCATCAGCTGCTCTTAACGCAATGATAGAGAATATTAACCTAGTCGATATGTGGCGCGTTCAGAACCAGGGCATTAGAGACTATACATGCTTTTCGTATATATGGATGGCCACCAAGGGTTTTATTAGGGACTTTACATCTTCTTATGCATCTCACCTCAAAAAAAAGAGAGGAGCCGCAGGATCTGTGAGTTAGAAAGAAAGTGCCATGTACTGGAGAAGCAGTTAAAGGGTAAATACGCTAAATCAGTGGAAAATGAACTGAGGGGAGTCAGGGTGGAGCTTAATGACCTGTTGAGGAGGCGAGCGGAGTTCATCATGCACAGAGTCAGGCAGGGCTATTATTTTAATGGAAGCAAACCGAGTATGCTATTGGCGCTGAAGCTTAAGCAAAGTGAATCCAGAGCATCAATTGATACCATTAAGATGGCTAATAATAAATTTACATCTGACCCAAATTAAATAAATGTTGCGTTCCATTCTTTTTACAAGGAGTTGTATAAATCAACACTTACTTTTGACTCAGAGAAATGTAAACAATTTCTAAGCAGTCTAGATCTGCCCACATTAGGGGAGCAGGATGCAATAGATCTGGGGCGTCCCATATCCTTAAAGGAACTGGAGACTGCGCTTAGGATGACAAATAAAGGGAAATCGCCGGGACCAGACGGCATACCGCCAGAGCTCTTGCTACACTTCTGGGATATTTTGGGGCCAGTTCTGTTGGGGTCCATCCGATCAGCAGTTGACAAAGACTCCTTCCCTGCTCACACTAACGCCGCCTTAATTTCGCTAATCCCCAAAAAAGGGAAAGACAAGACTGATTGCTCCAATTACAGACCGATTTCGTTAATTGACTCAGACAAGAAGCTGTACTCTAAGGTGCTGGCGTTACGTTTGGAGAAATACATGGACAAACTAATTCATAAAGATCAGACTGGCTTCATGAAAGGGCGTCTAGCAGCAGATAATATCCGACGCTTAATACACGTAATTCATGAAACTCAACAATTAAAGGCTCCGTGCGCGATACTGTCACTTGACGCTGAAAAGGCTTTTGACAGGCTGGAGTGCCAGTATCTGTGGGCGGTCCTGGAAAGATTTGGCCTGGGGAGAGGTTTTGTCGACATGATTCGTGTTTTATATGCTGACCCCACTGCCATGGTGTCCACAAATGGCTTACATTCGAGCCCCTTTCCCATCTTTCGTGGGACTCTACAGGGATGCGGCCTCTCGCCAAGTTTATTTATTCTCTCGTTAGAACCGCTAGCTCAACATCTAAGGGAGAATCAGGTCATGGCCCCTATTCGGATTAAGACCTTGTTGTTTGCCATATTGGCCTTCGCTGATGACGTACTTATCTACTTATCAGATATCGAAAAGTCAATTCCCTCTCTGTCTCTGCCTCTGCCACTTTCGAAGAGTTCAGGATGTTGTCTGGTTATAAGATCAACTGGTCGAAGTCAGCTCTGATGCCCCTGAATGCACCTGCAAAAGCAGTAGTTTTGCCTTATGATATTCCCATTAAAACAGAGATCACGTACTTGGGCATCCAAATTCAGCCTTCTCTGCATAATATAGTAAAAACGAATTATGAAAACATCTTTAAAGAGGTGGAACGTGACATAGCTGTATGGACTAAATTGCCAGCCTCACTTCAACAAGGATTGCCTCTGTCAAAATGAATGTGTTTCCAGTCACTAATTCCACTGCAGGTTCATTCTACAGGACTTCAGGTATATTCTCACACATTTACAGGAATGTTCACTGTGGAAATTCGTAATAAAATGCATTTGAATATTTACTGTACAGTAAAATATTACATTGTATTTTTAAAATTCATCAAAATTAAATTATCTGTTTCCAGTCACTAATTTCACTGCAGGTTCATTCTACATGACCTCAGGTATATTCTCACAAATTTACAGGAATTTTCACAATGGAAATTCATAATAAAATGCATTTGAATATTTACTGTACAGTAATATATTACATTAAAAATTAATTTAAATTAAACTGTCTGTTTCCAGTCACTAATTCCACTGCAGGTTCATTCTACATGGCTTCAGGTACATCCTCACACATTTACAGCACTTTTCACTGTGGAAATCCATAATAAAATACACTTGAATATTTACTGTACAGTGAAATATTACATTAAAAATCAATTAAAATTAAACTGCCTGTTTCCAGTCACTAATTACACTGCAGGCTCATTCTACATGACCTCAGGCATATTCTCACAAACTTACAGGCATTTTGGAAACAGACAGTTTCCAGTCACTAATTTTTAATACAATGTAATATATTACTGTACAGTAAATATTCAAATGCATTTTATTATGAATTTCCACAGTGAAAATTCCTGCAAATGTGTGAGGATATACCAGACAGTCTATAATGCATTGTGAGTTGATAATCTAGGCCACAACAGTTTATGATTGCTGTGTTTTGTCTCGTGTCTATCTGGGAAGGTGTCATTATGCTAATAATAATATAATAGTGCTACAAAAATGCTAGCTTATGCTATTTTCCTTGATTAATGTTGTCTAAATGCCATTTTTAATGTAGGGTTTGTGTATGATGTTGGCCTGACTAATTTTTGTTGAACTGTGATATGTAGCTAATTGTATATGGATTTTGATTGTAGCTTCTTGATAATAGTCCTGTTTTTTGTGAGGATGTTCTTACGCAATAAGGTGTAATAATAATACCAATGTCATACTCCTCAATGGCTAAATTTGAACATTTGGTGTATTTGGATAATATTAAACTGAAACTCATGTCACTTGGTAATGAGAGGTTAAAAAGAAAAGATAATCATGGGGATATACATTTAACCATGGAGTCAGGGCTGTAAAAATTTACTTCACCATTTAAAATTTACATTGTGTCACTGTCAATGTTACTTACTTACTTACTACTGTTAGCAGACTATTACCCAAACTATTACCATTTCTTTTTTCCAATTTGTCATGTCAACTGGTACCTGAAGTATGTGTTCCTGTGACTAATAATAATGTACTCTGTGTGTGTGTGTGTGTGTGTGTGTGTGTGTGTGAGAGAGAGATTTATTGGAAGTTGAAAATGTAGGCTTAAACAGCTTTGGATTAATTCATGTGTGTGTGTGTGTGTGTGTGTGTGTGTGTGTGTGTGTGTGTGTGTGTGTGTGTGTAGCCTCAAGTGGTGCTGTGAAGCATTTTTGTTGTTGGCTTTAATCCTGTTTTCTTCTGATATTAATACTGCAGTACTATTTTGATAATATTATGTAATAAGGTGTATTTGTAATACCAGAGTCATAGCCATTAATGGCTTAAATTTAGTATAGGGTGCATTTGGGTACTATTACACTGAACGCTTTTGAAAGTATTCATATGGGGGAAAATAGTCTCATTAACATGTTGTATTTATTTATTTTGTAGGCTAAAACCTGAGAAGCCATCACCATGTTGTTGTTTCACATCAGAGTAAGTATTTCACATGATGCAGATTTTTCAGCATGTGGTCCTCAATATATAGTACAGAAGTCACTGTATTTTCTGACTTTTCCAGGTGTCCTGTGTCCAGCATCTTCAAGACAGACAAAGCAAACTTTTCATATTTTTTGCACATTTATATTTAGGTTAGGTTAGGAGTAGGTAAGATTTATAGTATTTAGTTTGTATAGTTTAGCTTTTTATGCTTTTCTAGGGACAGTTAAGTTAGCAAATCAATTTAGTTCAGATCACTTACAGTTGCATATTATTGTTACAATTATGTTATTTTGTGAGTTATTGTTGTACAGGCTATTGTATATTGCAGGACCAAGTGAGACGAGGAAGACCACTGCTTCCAAGATGCCGCGCTCAGAAAGTGCATTGGACAAGTCTCGACCTTGCAGATCCTACCCCACTTAGCCCAACCACTTCCGACCATGGGGTACCTCAAAGACCTCCGTCAACCAGCCGGCTGTGGATGATGGATAACGCATCCACAACTCCTTCTCCAGTCTACAAGGTATGGGTTTGTTTTTTTCCCCATCACAGTGGACACAGACATGGCCTGATAATACAATCTGCTGTCTTAACTACTTCCTTTGAATAATAAAATATTAAGTCACAATTGAGTATTTATAATGTGTGAATAAATTTGGTATTGTGTGTCATCAGGTTCTGAAAATACCGACACCCCCACAGTCCAAGAACAGCTGGATGACCTCTGGACCCACCTGCCCCCGTTCACCAGTTGAAAAGATAGGCTTTTAAAAAATTCTTCAATTGTTAATTCTGCACAAAGTGATACACAAAACATTGTATGTATTCCATTTCAACAAACACAAACATGAAATGTATATTTAAATACATGACTTAATGCAAATCAATCATACTAAACATCATCTTTTTCTTTTCTTTTTTTAACCAACCATTGCACACACTTCCATCCAAGGAGAGGTTACATCTTGATGGTAACTTTTTAGATTAACAAAACTTTTGTGAGATTTGTAATTGTTGTTTCTGGGGAGGGGGCGGAGAGGGTTAGTCTAAACATTGCATGCAAGAGACCAACACCGGTGTCACAGGGGAAAGCTATCTGTATACACAACTATCAATCTACTTGGTTGCTTCAAAATTTTACGATAGTTTTGCAAATCCTTACCCAGAGAGAAGCACATCAAACAAACAAAAAAAGCAATGGTAGATTTTCAAGGCCTTTCAATGACATTAACATTATTTTCAATAACATTCATTTTGCAATTAACAGTAGTTTTATCTTCTAAAACATAACTATAATGACATTCAAATGTAGATTACCACAAACACAATAATAAACTTCAAGTCTCATTGGATAAAATAAAAATGATTGACAGTCCTGAAATGATGGGTTAAACATCCTTAATAAGCCCACATTAATGATTTAATTAATCATTTCAGGTGAAATATATTTTTTTTTTTACTTTAAATTCTAATCTCATTTAAAGTAATTGATACTACATAGTATTTTTCATATGAAATTATGTAAAAACAAAGAGAAAAGTCTCAGTAGCAGTCGCAGGTTCGCATGGTCTCAGTGGCAGTCGCCGGTTCGCATGGTCTCTGTGGCAGTCGCCGGTTCGTATGGCAGAGTTACTGGTTCGCATGGTCTCAGAGGCAGAGTTACTGGTTCACATGGTCTCAGCGGCAGAGTTACTGGGTTCACATGGTCTCCGCGACAGAGTTACCGGTTCACATGGTCTCTCAGCGACAGAGTCGCCTGTTCGCATGGTCTCTGTGGCAGTCGCCGGTTCGTATGGCAGAGTTACTGGTTCGCATGGTCTCAGAGGCAGAGTTACTGGTTCACATGGTCTCAGCGGCAGAGTTACTGGGTTCACATGGTCTCCGCGACAGAGTCGCCTGTTCGCATGGTCTCGGTGGCAGTCGCCGGTTCGCATGGTCTCAGTGGCAGTCGCCGGTTCGCATGGTCTTAGCAGCAGAGTTACTGGTTCGCATGGTCTTAGCGGCAGAGTTACTGGTTCGCATGGTCTCAGAGGCAGAGTCGCCGGTTCGCATGGTCTCAGTGGCAGTCGCCAGTTCGCATGGTCTCAGCGGCAGAGTTACTGGTTCACATGGTCTCTGCGGCAGAGTTACTGGTTCACATGGTATCAGCGGCAGAGTTACTGGTTCACATGGTCTCAGCTCTGTGCTGCATTGATGCGCCGTGCTCCATTGTCCGTCAAAAATAGATGCTCTGCGCAAATTTTGCCATGGCTTATGGATGGCGGTGCGACGACGGACTCACTACGCAGCGGATCTGGAGTCGGTGGAACCTCACACAGTGATTATAATGAATGCGTATTGGCTCCGCCGACGGATCTGCAGCCATTATGCATGCAGTGGAATTTAGGGGTAACAGGATGTAGTCTGGTAGTCCCCATCAGGTTATAATTTTGTTGGTGAGTGACTTGGACACCCTCTCTTCTGTAAAGGTCAACCGAATGGGTGTAATAGTCCATAAATACAACAGAGTACACATTACCTCTGGAACTCTATGGGAAAGAGCCCATGAAATCCCAGTGTCTTTCTGAAGCTGCGATTTCCCTGCTTTTCTTAATTTGTATTATTAGCAGAGCTGAGCCCAATCAACACCTATATACCAAAGCACTGTTTTATAGGTCTTCGAAGATATCCTGATATTGAATTCTCATTAAACATTCCAGGAAGGAGTTCTCAGAGACATCCTGGTATGTAGACCTGCTAGATGGTTTCATCTGAAGGAGTTCCAAGATGGCACAGCGGATGGCAGCTTCAAAACATGGATCACCTCGTTCCACAACGCTGGACTGCACTATGAGAGGGCACGAATATCAAGCCTTTGTGGGATCACTATGGCAAAAAGCTGGGACAGATCTTTCCGGCAATATAGCGGGACATTTGCAGGACGGCACTATGAAAGAGGCTTCTTTGCCTTCTGTGATATCTGACTTCCAGCGCCGACAAAGTGACCGATATCTGTAAGTAAATACCCCAATCCTCGCGTCTTTGCACTGGCTCCCTGTTGATTTTTGTATTGATCTTAAGATTTTGTTGTTTGTTTTTAAAGCTTTGAATGGACTGACCCCATGGTACATGAATGACCTCATCCAAATCTATACTCCAGCGCTCAAATTGAGGTCCGAGGGCCAGCTCCAGCCCGTGGTGCCTAGAGCAAGACTTAAAACCAGGGGGGACAGGGCTTTCTCTGTGGCGGACCCCAGACTTTGGAATGCCCTCCCCCTCCATGTCCCAACAGCCCCCACGGTGGAGTGCTTTAAGTCTCGTCATTTTTATTCCCTGGCTTTTTAACTTTGCGTGAGTTTTGTTGTCCTCTGTGTCTTTTATTTCTTTTACTACTTCAAACTACGTCTTTTATTAATTTTACTATCTGTTTGATTTTATTGTTTTATTTATAGCATAATTTTAGAGTAATACACTTATTTATTTATTTATTTCTTATTTATTGCTGATTGTTATATGGAAATGTTTGTTTTATTGTTGATTCTATGTACATGTGACACCCACAAATGTATGGTCACAGTTGAGGTGTGATTGTTATATTATTGTGTATATTTTTTTTACGAAAGAGACCAGGTTTGGAGGTATTTACTGGTTATACTTTTGAGAGTGTGGTTGCGCACTTGCGCCACAAGGGGGAGTATCGTGTTGGTGAGCGCTGGTTGTGACAACGGGCTTCCGTCCCTCAGACAGAGGACAGCCTGCTGAACTACAACAACGATTGAATCCTGTCTCTCCTTTACATAACTTATACAGGTTAGTAATGTGTGATGTTACATCAAAATATGTGTACAATTACAATTCGGAACAGGGTCTGACAAAAATTGAAAAGAGAATTAGTGTTTTGTTTTCAATGTGGATTGAGTCGCAGGATGGCGGCCGTATTTCTTTTGTAGCTTCTTGACATTTGTATCATAATAGATAAGTCTGTATTTGTGTGATAATAAGGTATTGTTCATAAAGTTTAATAAGTGTGTGATGCAGGATACAATATAAGCAAATGAATATGCTTAACTAGGGCAGATAAATGCCATGAAAGACATGGAAATGACAATGTTGTTAATAGTACTGTGTGATTTAAGACAGATTAGTAATTCATATAGAATAATATAATTTCAGTGGTTAAAAATATAATTTTGTGTTGAAATGTGAAGGGCAAATTGAAGTAAATTAATTGAGTAGGAAATTGATGTGAAAAGTGAAAAGATGTTAAATTCTGTTAATAAAGACAGAGGACAG
The DNA here is from genome assembly GCF_030273125.1 of Centropristis striata. Classification (NCBI taxonomy): domain Eukaryota; kingdom Metazoa; phylum Chordata; class Actinopteri; order Perciformes; family Serranidae; genus Centropristis; species Centropristis striata. The sequence continues at coordinate 22,011,590 of NC_081520.1, forward strand.
CCTGCTGAACTACAACAACGATTGAATCCTGTCTCTCCTTTTACATAACTTATACAGGTTACTCATGTCTGAGGCCTGTAACATACAGCACTTTGGAGACGTTTTTGTTGTTTAAATGTGCTATACAAATAAAGTGGATTGGATTGGATTGAAGTAAAATCATTTAAAGTGGTTGTCTTACTGCAGTAACCTCCTCAAAGACACTGTGTAGCTTAACGCCTGGATTCCACTGGATGCGTAACGCCTGGATTCCACTGGATGCGTAACGACTCCGACAGGGGTCTGTCCGCAACGGCTGCGTATCTACGCAGTCCGTCAACACCCACCGGATCCGTCTGTGTCGGAGCTGTTGCGGACAGCAGAGTCCCGAGGACGCACGAGATCTCGCGAATTCACGCCTAATCAATTGATATAACTGGAAGATAATCAACATATCCTCGTTAATGACTGGAGACAAATCCAGCGACTCCGTCTTAACGAGCGCTAACGAGGTCGGCCGGCTTGTTAACGAGCCGGCCGACCTCGTTAGCGAACCCGAGGTATTTTATTTTGAAAATATACCGGTGTTTTATTTTGTGTCTGTGCAAGACTTCCTGTCCCGAACGATCTGCTCTGTGCTGAATTTATGCGTAGTGCTCCGTCGTCCGACAAAAATAGAAGCTCTGCGCAAGTGTTGCGAGGGCTGTCGGATGGCCCTGCGTTGTCGGACTCATTACGCAGCGGATCTGCAGTCGGTGGAATCTCACACATTGATTACAATGGGTGCGTAACGGCTCCGACGACGGATCTGCAGCCGTTACGCATCCAGTGGAATCCAGGCGTAACGGCTGCAGATCCGTCGTTCGCTAACGAGGTTGGCCGACATCGTTAGCGCTCGTTAAGACGGAGTCGCTGGATTTGTCTCCAGTCATTAACGAGGAGATGTTGATTATCTTCCAGTTATATCAATTGATTAGGCGTGAATTTCGCGAGATCTCGTGCGTCCTCGGGACTCTGCTGTCCGCAACAGCTCTGACACAGACCGATCCGGTGGGTGTTGACGGACTGCGTAGATACGCAGCCGTTGCGGACAGACCCCTGTCGGAGTCGTTACGCATCCAGTGGAATCCCGGCGTAAGACTACAAGAAGTTATTTCTTCCTGCAGCCGGCGGATTATCTCAACCATGGGGGACAGAACCCAATGTATGTCTTTAAGAGTTTTGAGTGATGCTGTTGTAGCCATTTCTTAGTGTCTCTGAGCTGACCTCTAAGGTACTCTGTATTTTGGACCAAAAACTCCTTTGTATTCCGGTATCCATGTTCCTGACTGTCATTAATGTCATGTCTGATTTCCGTCAGAGGTTGATTTAACTATGGTATATGTTCCTTTTCAATTTTCATGTCCCACACCATTACTTCTAGTTTGTGAACTGAATGTCGCAATTCTTCCAAGGGACAGGAGGTTACAACTGAGAAGTTAGAGAGTCACCATCACATAAATAAATATCAATTAGAGCCATTGTGTTTGAGCGAACCTCTCATTCCCGGGGTCTGAAGAATTCAATATGTTCTTGTGGCTACCACCACGGGGAGCCTGTTGTCCAGGGCAGCTATTCTCAAACATGGGGTCCCGACCCCAATTGGGTTCGCGAGATGATTTCTAGGGGTCGTCAAATAATTTTGGAAGTCAGCTCTGTCTCCACTGTGTTAAAGTGTTCGTGTTTTAGTCTTTTTGGTCATTTTGTGTTTTTTTTTGTCATTTTGTGTCTTTTCTTTGGTCATTTTGTGTCTTTTTTTGGGGGTAATTTTGTGTCTTTTTTAGGTAATTTTGTGTCTTTTCTGGTCATTTTACGTCTTTTTGTGGTCATTTTTTGTCATTTTGTAGTCAATTTGAGTCCCTTTTTGCTTAATTTTATGTAATTTTTTGGTCATTTTGTCTTTTTTTTTTATGTCTTTTTTTTATCATTTCGTGAATTCGCGTCAATTTGATTATTTTTTTGGGTAATTTTGTGACAAATCCCAAAGTAGCAAGTTATTACTATCCAAGGAGTCTCTGGCTTGAAGCTGACTGTTGCACACTCAGGAGGTCAGAATGGACCTTTAAACTTATAGCAAAGGACTTAGATTAAAACTAACAATAAAATATAACAAAATATATAAATGCACAGACAGAGAGATGTTTTAGTTGTTCTCTGCTTCATTATTTGTCCAAAATTTGTCGCATCAACTGAGTTTGTATGATCTGAACTGTGAGATTCTGTTCAGTGAGTGGGGGTCACAGACAACATGCATGTTAAATTTGGGGTCGCGACTCAAAAAGGTTGAGAACTACTGGTCCAGGGTATGGTAAATTACATTATTAATTCTTTTTTTGCCGAGTATTTAAAGAAGAAAGTCAATGAATGCCAGATTCCGATTGGCTTAACAAGGGAGAGTTGACTGGGGTGTGGATTTTGAACATTAAAATATAGACTCAAATAAAGCAGACAATTTTTATGGCAGATTGCCACACAACATGGGCTACTGCAAGCAAAAGTGGCCCAAATCTGTTTGGGTTTTTTTGCTTATATGTTGCATCTGTTTTTGTTTTGTTTTGTACAGTATGCAGCACAGATCACATGGAATCTAATTTTTTTTTCAAATCAGAACTGGGTCTAAATCGGATATAGATCTCATGTTTTCCAATGCGACCTCAGGCTGAACAGTCATGTCGCATTTCACAGTGGTCACAATTTAGGACTGTAAGTTCACACGCAGTCTGATATGAACCACATAAAACAATGTGAACACGGCTGTGAACGGCTGGCAGCTCAATCTTAAACAGTACAAGTTAACACTGGCGTGAGACAACAGAAAGTCTAAAGGCCGGTGTTGTGTCCTTACTGGTTTCACACTTACTGGTTTACTGGTTACACTGACTGGTTGCCGTAGGCTATGATCTGCGCATTTTCTGTTACGCATGAGCTGTCCGTGGTACTGAAACCACTTGCTGTTAATGTGAGAATTCTGTCTGATGCAGGACTATGTTATGCTGTGCGTTGACACCTTATCTACCGTTTAATACTGTAAGAAATAAAGCACGAAAATCATAAAAATCTAAGTGCAATCAGCACTTGTAGGAAGGTGTGTGGCACTGCATTTCTGTGTCATGTGCTATAGTTGAGCCGCAAATATAACGACCACCCATGTCCGACTGGTCCCTCCTCCGCCCTACATCATCATAAACAACACAACGCAGAGTTTCAGGGTGTGGAGAGGCTCATCCCACATGGGCTGGGTTACAAATACAATTATACATTTATTTCCTTTCTTACATACATGTTTATATTTTTTTTTAGCAAAATATGTTTTTATCATACTTGGCTGGGTGGGCCAGTGAGTAAAATGGGCGGGCCCTTTGCTGGCTACGTGTCTGGACTACAGATCTCCAGAAAATTATCTCGTTATCTCTGCTAAGCCGTGGCACTAATAATAATAAACATGAGCAATAATAAGAGATGCCTCGCTACTAAGCCGTGGCACTAATAATAATAATAAACATGAGCAATAATAAACGAGCAATAATAAGAGGCACGAAGCACTCCACTGCTAGCAGTGAAGGTGAGTGCCTCGTTGCTAAGCCGTGGCACTAAATAAGCCCGGTGAATAGTAGTTAGTGTGCTTTTGCAAGCAAGCACACAAAATAAGAATAGACCCGGTGAATAGTAGTTAGTGTGCTTTTGCAAGCAAGCACACAAAATAAGAATAGACCCGGTGAATAGTAGTTAGTGTGCTTTTGCAAGCAAGCACACAAAATAAGCCCACGGAATAACAATTAGTGTGCTTTTGCAAGCAAGCACACAAAATTAATCTGAAACAGATAAAGAGTAAGAAAACCATAAAATAAATTGCTACATAAAATAGCAAAAAGACTAACATTCACCTCTCACCACTATATTTGAATGATAATTGGGGGAAAAATGTAAACAACAATGTGGGATTAACATTTCCTTATTCATTAATAGCTCTTTTTCTTTGACAATGTGTCTCGGGCTTTGCCCCAAACGGGATTCAACCCTGCATCCAGATAATCATTCTTAAATATTCAGGAGAAAAACAACAGCTGCAGCAGAGAGTGCTTCAGTACCATGGACAGTGCCAACAATGCTGCAATCTCATTGGTTGTCACAGAATTCCACCCATATGCAACTGGGAACCGTGAGAACCATATGATTAGTCATAACATGCTAACTCCATACAGAAGAGCCCAAGCCTAGTTCAAACCCAGACCCTTCTTTGTTCATCCATAACCTTAACCACTTATCTGAACTTAGTTTGTGGGTGGCTGGAGCTGACCCCAGCTGAAAATTGGTCGAGAGGCGGGGTGCACCCTGACTATCACAGGGCTGACACATAGAGACAGACAACCATCCACACTCTTTTTCACTCCTACAGGCAATTTAGAATCACCAATTAAACCTAAGCTGCATGTTTTTGGTCTTTGGGAGGAAGCTGGAGGACCTGGAGAGAACCCATGCTAAAATGAAAGGATGGCCCTCTCCCCAGGAACGTGCACATAATTATAGAGGGGCAGGGGCTCAAAGTCAGAAAAGGGAAGCATGTATCTTGCAAATCATGCCCCCAATTTTTTTTCCCCGTCCTTTACACAATATGGAAATTAATGTGGCATTGTGCTGCAGGCATAATCAACATGAATCAAGTTTAAATACAGATGGTAATATTTCAAACACAGATAACCTACAGTTTATATCCCCAGAATGCTGAAATTACTATATTATTATTATTATTATTATTATTGGCTCTTATTAGCTATTATTATCTTTATTATTTTGTTAGCCCACACAGTTGTAGCAAAGTCACAATAAACTTCATATTGTTAGAAAAATTGCATGAGGAAACCTTGAAAATTGATAATCTGTCACCAACAGAAAAAACCTAACCATTTTTCTGCGCAGTTCGTTGATGGGGAAATGAAGAGCTGGAGACGTCCAAGTTCTCAGTTTAACAAAAGTTTTATTACAATACGTCAAAAAATGTGCACTTTACAGAGATTCTCCGGGTTCAAAACTCATGTCCCTGAATACAAACAGACATGTTTCAGTTCGTGAAGTCTGAACCACGACTCTCTCCCTGGAACCCATTAAAATAACCTTACAATTGTTTACAAAACATGCTGGTCGATTTCCTCCAGGAAGTCCCGCCCTCTTGATCGCTGATTCGCCAGTTTTAATTAATACAACGGCACGTCAATGCCAGCTGGGCATACGATCTTGCTGCCCCGGACAAGGCCATCCTGACTTCTCCAGAACATTCAACAAAAAACCTACTGCCTTGTTTTGTCTCACAAAGATATTATGTCTACAGAGTCAAAGGTTTTTCACTGTGTCACATAGATTCTAAAAGTCTAAAAAATATGAAACAGACAATGAAATATATGTAGTCAAAGTTTCTAAACCAAAATTAACACACAAACATAATCATTGTATCAAAATCATATTGTCTGACTTAATATAAATGCACAGAGATATTTATTACACTCAAGGTTTTGACCTTTGATAGTGACCTGCGTCACTCACAGGGACAGACACAGGAAGTCAAACAACAGAGAAGCAGAAATCAAGCATAAAACCATTTACAAATATAGAAAATAATCAATTATTTTAACAATATCTAGACTAGAATAACAGGTTTCAGAACTGTGGCATGACAAACAGCCCACACAATAGGGGTTGTAAGAACCACAAAACCAAAAACACCTCATTTTAATCCAGAAGAGTAGTAGGAAAATAGTCTCGCCACCAGACCTTCCTCTACAGAAGAAAGTAGGAAACCTCAGACCTGTAGTGAGGGAAATATGATCCGCCGTAAACACGGTGCATTTTATTTTTAAAATGTATTGAGAAAAAAAAGAAATTTATTTTGTACAAGATTTCCTGCGCCGTGCTCCGACGTCCGGTATAAATAGTGTTGTGATACAGCAGAGCTGCAGCCGATGGAAGCTGACACATTGACTGAAATAGGGCGTTTTTCTGAAATATGACCCATATTTAAGCGAATAAGTGGACGGCGACTAGTTAGACCATAACTCACAGGTTCAAGTTGCTCCAGCTCAGTTATCCAGGGGGCAGCGGCTTCTCTCTCACTTACTCGCCCGCTCTCACTCTGTCTCTCTCTCTCTCTGGCGCAAGTGTTCAATGCAACAGACAGAGAAGCGGCAGACTCAACACACACAACAACCCTGTATTACAAGAAAATGGGTACCGTAAAATACTGTGGAGTTTTTGTTGCGCCATTTTTTTACATACCTATTTATTCATGTTATTTAAAAAACAAAAAACTAAAACACTCAGAGGGCACTTTTTAATACGAGGGAAAAAGAGCAGGGGCTCAAGCACCCCTAGGGCCATATGTGTGCACGTGCCTGGTCCAGACGATATGTGCCAAATTCATGGTGATATGTTCACTTTTTCATAAAAGCATGAAACTTGGTACACTTGTACAGTTTGTTGCCCTGAACATTTTCAGAAATGGAGCCATCGCTAAAACGACTCGTGGCCGCCGTGGCGGCCATTTGACTTTCCTCCATAAACAAATTATGTATTTTGCATCATATCTCCTGAACCAAACATGATAACACAGAAAAGGTGATGTCTACCCCCATGTTTTGATGGTCAAGGTTTACAGGGATACCATATACAACGTCTTAAACTGTCCAGGTGAATAGTTAATGGTGAATTCAGTGATGTTGTGAGAAGGAAATCACAGTATCTGGAAACTTTATAGATAACTAGACCTTATAATATCATGTCTGTTGCATGCATGTTGTGTAGAGTTTTAAAACGTATTCCTTTTGTTCATTAACGAGTGGAAGCATATTCAATATGACCTTATCAACTTAGCTTGAAAAGAGTGTCTTGAACAAAAAGATTTACTTCAAAAAATGTATTTCAGAAACACATTTCTTTGTTTGTTTTGTTGTTGTTTTGTGGAAGGGACAAAACTAAGGACATGTGGTAAAACACTTCAGGGGCAGGGCAAGGAACCTTTGAACAAGTTATAGTTAAATGAAGTGCCTTGCTTTAATCGGGCATGTGTTTTGAATGGCCACCTTCTCCAAACAGGCATGCCCCCTGACAACAGTGAAGCAGTAATACCAGGAGTCAAGCAACCAGCCCATGGGCACATGCTCTTCACGCCACATGGCCACTGCGCTAGTTTAAATAGATTATTTTGATTTCATTCACCTAACGAACAAACAAACAAACTCACTCATGTATGACAACAATGGCAACGTTCCACAGTAACAATTTCTGTGATGTAATCAATCAACTGTGACGGAACTCCCATTTCTAGAACTCCGATTTCACAGTATTGGCCACATCATCGGTGACATCACAAAATGATATCTCAAAAGTTTAAAATTAGAAACCAGTTCCTTCCCTCGGTCTGGCTGTTTAATTGTAAACAGCCGACCAACCTCAACGGTCAGACCCCGGCGGGTCAGACCGGCATGAATCGGTCCGACGTGGGAATTCATCCGACGCGGGACGTGGTGGGGACCTTCGCAAGGAAATTGGCATTCGCAAGGCATCTCCTTGTTATAGTTCAAGGAGATGCCTTGCTTGGCCCCTGAAGTTTTGGGAATTTATGTTTACAAATTCAGTTTTAATTAGTTTTTATTTCTTTGAAAATGCTTAGTTTTAGTTTAGTTTTGACTCACATAGTCGTGTAGACATCCCAGTCTCAATAAACATATTAACCAATGCTTCCTGTAAGAAAAAAGTTGACAAAGACAAAAACACAGCATTTTCACTTAGTGAAAACAGTTAGTTTTGCAACCACACAATACAATTTCAGTTAGTTATCGTTTAAAAATTTTAATTTTAATTTTTTTTTTATTTCAGTTAACAAAAATGTTTTTGTAATTCTAGTTTTGGTTATTTCGATAGTTAACTACAATTAGTTAACTACAATAACCTTGGTACTGTACTGGAGTGCAGTTTTGAGATACATGTACTTTACTGGAGTATTTCCACTTCACTACATTTTGAGACAAATATTATACTTTAACTCTTTCCAGAATGGGGCATGCATACCTGTTCAGGAAAGGGCTCAGATTGTTATTTTCTTAATGAGCCGCAGGTGCTGCCGACAGCCCCTCCCCTGTCCCAAAGCACTCACAGTTACAGTCGCGCAGAAAAAACAAACCTTAAATAAAAACCCTAAGTAACTCTGCCAGAGGGTCTCTTTTAAGTCACTTTGGCCGGTCCCAAGGCCAGATAACGGAGGAGGGTTGAAATTGTTGTTAAAAATAAACAAGAATCGACAGAAGAAAGTTATTTTGTAATTCTAAACACATTTAGAGTGTGTTTGACTAGTTAGTTAGTTAGTTAGTAAAGTGTTATGTAGTTCCATTGGTGGAAAAAGTATTCAGATCCCTTCCTTAAGTAAAAAGTACTATAGTCCAGGCTCTCCCTGTCCACTGCACTGCCTCCAAAATCCATGACAAGTGGTTTTTCAGTTGCATGTTGATTTAAAATCTCTCCTTTGAACTTATTTTTTCCGTCTGGGATCTGGTTCACTTTTCCAATCTAAAACATTAGTGATATAATAACATTAATATTTAATCCATAAATGTAGATAACATCACATACAATATATATTTTAATCTGATGTAAGACACCAAAAAAGTGGGATCTAGATCAAGGATCTGAAGAGCAGGCATATCTCTTGTTTTCTGTGTTGCTGGCCCTTCCTGCAGGATTCTGCCGTGGTCTTGTCAACATGCTTACAAATCTATCACTGTGGGGAGTTTGGTGATCATTTGTGGCTACCTCAGCTTGCTCCTCAACACTGTAATAGTCTTAAATAAAAAGATTATTTTTGTGAAATTAGGTCATATTGCAACATGAAAGTGATGTCCTTACAAATACGATACATTCACTCTGTTGAGCAATACCTCACATATACATTACTATTAGTATGTGACACATTTCTGAGGCGGTCCATCTGGCTCACTACTGCACCCTGGTTGACATGTCTGTGAGGGGATCATAATAAAATTACACAAAAAATTGGTGATGTTACTGCCATTCATAGTTTTCAAGAGCAGACAGAGAGGCATACAGGCTCCAGATTCAGGTTCCTTTGAAGTGGGCGGATGAAAATGGTGGCATGACCAATCTGGGTTTGTGGATCTTTCAGGTGTCTGACATAATAGCCCTCAATGGGACAGGGGATGAGGACCAGTTGGCAACTTTGGGTTGAGCCAGAAATTTTAAGCAGTTCAAATCCCCCTCCCTGTCTGAGTTTCTAATGGAAAAGGTACTTTGTGTTTTAAGATTAATTATTATGTACATCAAAAATTCATCTACACCAAAAAACAACAACAAAAAACATACTCTAAAATGCCTTAAAACAGAGACTACATCGTAATCATGATGCTTCACATACTTTGAAATCTTAGACGTTTGTCCCCTTGCCCTGCAGCAGAGAGCCCTTGTTTTGCAAATCGATTTGGAACTAGCTACACATTTTTATTCTCAAGACAGCAGAAATTAGGAGTGTAAGTATAGAGTTGTGCGGCCACTGAATGAGGCCTCCTCCCACCCTGTGTGTATGGGCCAAACAGCCCGGAAACCTCAGACCAAGTGAAAACAACAGGCAATAATCAATGTGAGAGCATTATTATAACAGCATGATGTTGCGGCTGTCCAGCTCATTTACATTGTTGGGTGTCAAAGAAATGAATGAAAAAATTCAACAAATAAATAAATAAATCAACATAGATGAAAATGTAAAATTAAATGTGGAAATAACTAACTAACTAAATAAATAAATGATGACGTAAAACTAAATAAATACAGAAATAGCAAAACAAATAGTGTATTACATGTAAAAATATGAATTTACGTGTATCTTTTGCATTTATTTATATATTTATTTCTACATTTATTCACTTTTTAATGTATTTATTCCGGGGCCGGGTCGCGGGGGCAGCAGGTTAAGCAGGGCATTCCAGACGTCCCTCTCCCCAGCCACAACGTCCAGCTCCTCCTGGGGGACCCCGAGGCGTTCCCAGGCCAGGAGAGAGATATAATCCCTCCACCGTGTTCTGGGTCTTCCCCGGGGCCTCCTACCAGTTGGACGTGCCCGGAACACCTCTAACGGGAGGCGCCCGGGAGGCATCCTTACCAGATGCCCAAACCACCTCAGCTGAAGTAAATTGAAGATACAAATGTGGGACATTTTTGGAAAATCTCTTAATTGATTCATAATACATTTAAATACTTCATAAGTTGTTCTAAAATATATCACTAATTTGTGAGAAAGTAAGGAGCAAAGCCTTATAATAAATAAAGTAATCTTAATTGATAAAGTGAAAATGGTTGATTTCGTGTCTACATGTTGGCAGAGAAATACACAGATACAATTGTACCATTGTACAAATGTAACATTGTTTGTTTGTGATTCTTCAGGAATTCAACAAAGAAAGACATTTCCCCACAATTCAATTGTATTTCCTTTCAAATGTGAAAGGAAATAGTGAAAGGGATACTGGTAACCTGTTTAATTTTTTGTGTGAATATAATTCAATTCATCCTATTTCCATGTTGTTTTACTGTAGGCTATCACCTTATTATGAAAACCGGATGCAGTCACGTATACCCTTACGCTAACTTTGTGAAGTCCACGTTAGCTCGACGTTTGAATGCAGTTTTCACGAATGACAGAATGTGGTGGCACCTTTATATACTGCTGCAATATTAGTTTCGGCGGATCATCCAACGGGTATGCGAGTGTCGGCTGACTTCACATCAGAAAGCATCCCCCAAGTACAATTGTTGGGATGACCGTCTTATTTTGAAAAAGTGCGACCGGAAGCACTGTTTTCTCCGTTGTCAACGGGTCACAGACGGTTTAATTTGACCGTTGTACTTGGGTATTTTTGAACGGCTAAAAAGGCCGTCATATTCTCCCTGATAGCCTCAGTTGGTACAGCGTGGTACTCTCAACATGGCATCCGAAGAGCTGGCGAGGAAGCTGCAGTCGCGCCTGGCCGCTACGCAGGAGGCTACGCAGGAGGCTGAGCCGGGGCCGGAGCCCGAACGGAGCCCGGTCCGAGCCACACAGAGCCCTGTCCGAGCCACACAGAGCCCGGTCCGACCCAAACAGAGCCCGGTCCGACCCACACAGCAAGAGGCCGAGGCAGCCTGCGGCGACTCGTCCGTCGAATTATCCGCCAAACTGAGCCGCAGACAGGACATCAACGAGGGCAACGCTGCTCCTCGACTGAGCCGCGTCTTCAACCCGTACACGGAGTTCAAGGAGTTCTCCCGCAAGCAGATTAAGGACATGGAGATGATGTTCAAACGGTAAGGGTGAAGCTGAAATGTTCTTTGTCTGTCCACGTAAAGGCGGTCCGACATGTTAATTTATACCCGTTAGTCGTGGGGATTTGGGCTGAATTGACATGTAGGACTGGGAGCTCATGATGAGATTAAGATGCTGACGTGAAGCCTCACGGTAACGTTGACTGTCACTCCACTTCTCGATACAAACCGAGTCGGTCACTGCTCACTACAGGCCCTCGTCACGACGAGCTGAGTTTTTGTGCTTCTCAGTTCATTTTATCCATGTAGCATTGTGTCGTGATTAGAGGAGAGACGTGGGAACTGCTGCAGTAAGTTAGATTGACTCGTCACTCATCACGCTCTCTCATCAACGCATCTCTAACAACACTGAGAGCTCCAGGAGTCTCATTGACAACCACAGCTGGCCAAATCGGGGCAGGGCAGTAAAAATATACTATTGAGTCGAGGGGCGCTGCCAGGGATTTTAGGCTCCGTGGAAAAAAAGAAAAGAAAAAACATCTCTTCACTATTGCAAACTACACAACCCCTAAAAATACAACACTGTGCAAACAAGGATGCAACTTTCTGCGAACAGTTTAATATACAATTTGATGCAATACTGATATCAAATGTGCTGAAGGCCATCTTTTACAGCTTGAAGGTAATTTGATGACATATGAACTAGGGCTGGGCGATATGGACCAAAAGTATATCCTGATATATTTAGGCTGAATATTGATATACAATATATATCCTGATATTTTTATTGCAAAGAGAAAGCAAATGTTCATTCAAAGTCAAAGCCAAATATGGCATATGTCACAAGTTTTATTCAAGTGAACATAAATACTGTATAACAATAGGAGTACCTTTAAAAAAAAATCAAGCTCCTTAAAGTGCACATTTTAATAATACAACATCTGGTAACGCTTTATAATAAGGTCCTTAATAACCATTAATTAACAAGTAATAAGGCATTGTTCTCGCTTTAGATCAGGTAGTTGCAAAAAGCATAGTTAACTTATAATAGATGAGCAATAAAGTATATTTTAATATCAATAAGCAAACAAAATAAGATTAATAAAGGCATGGCAAAGACATAATGGGTGGGTCACGGGTGTTTGTAATGCCATTATTAACACTTATATAAGCTTATAAACACACAATAATGTTAATAAGCATCTTGTAAGGACTTACAAGGGCCTTATTACTTGTTAATTAATGATTATTACAAGGACCTTAATATAAAGCGTTACCCAACATCTTTAATAAAACTAGTCTATGAAATAAAATCTTCAATCTTTTTTTGAAATAAATATATTTTGGTCAATGACGTGACGCCCAAATTTTTTGTCCGACTGTATTTTTTACAGTTAAAAAAAGGTTTAAACTCGTAAAAAGAAACCAAAGGTATGCAGTATATCTCTCACATATAAAACTTTAACCTTTCAAAAACAGTTAGTTGTTGGCAATTTTTGTGCTCTTTAAAGTGTCAAAATATCATGTGGTGCGACTGTCCGGCCTTAATTTTTGTTTCGAAAACGTCTATAAAATTACCCTAAATCTGTTCAAATATATTTTCTTTCCCATTTGGCATGATTTTCAAAGTGTTTTTTCGTCCTGTACAAATTTTCAAGGCATTTGTAGTTATAGTTCGTTTATAACATACAAGCAAACTTTGTCCGAGGATGTCCATTTTATGAAATATCATGTGGTGCGACCATCAAGAAATTACCACTTTGGGACGTTAACTTTGAAATCCAGACCAAGACAGGAAGTTGCATCATCCAACAGTTTGCCAAGAACCCTTGGAGACAGCAAGCAGGTTTGTTAATCTTTCTCAAATTTGATAAAACATATCGCTTTTAACGGTTGGTATGTAGTTGCCATATCTGGATGTCATGTGGTATGACCTCAAAAAAATTATGAATATTAAACTATTTCTACAAATATATATTTTGATTAGAAAGTGTAAACTTGCCTTTTGTGTGAAGCTAGATTGTTTTGTTAAGGATGCTAATTATTTGCCTGTAAATGTTGACTGAACATGTAAATATCATTTGGTGCGACCAGGTATCATGTGGTGCGACCATTGTAGAGTGTTTTTGATAATAGATATATGTCCTAGATAGGCAGTTATTGGGCTTTTATATTTATTTATTATTTATTTATTTTATTTATTAAGACTAACATACAAAAAATACTTTATGTTAACATTTTTTGGAATAGTTTTTTGTACAATTTGAGTATTGTTTTCTCAGTATTTCAGAAATGAAATTTAACATTTAGTTTTTTGTACAATATCATGAGAAAAATGTAAAAAAAGATGGAGCATGCAATTTCACTGTGGCAATTATGTATGCATTAGTAAATTGTCATTTATTTACTGTTTTAATCTATTTTACCAGATGCCACTGTCAAGCAAAACAAAAACTGACCCAGTGGCAAGAGAGGAGTACCTTGCTAGAAGAAAAGAAAGCTATCAGAGAAGAAAACAACAGGGAAAGATTCTATATGTCAAGTCAGATGATCTGCCACAGAGAGAGAAAACTAAACAAAGAGAGAAATGGAGGGCTGCATCTTGTGCTTACAGAGAAAGGAATGAATGCCTGGGGCTAAAAACTGCCTGCAGTTAACAATATATCCCCCACTTTCACATATGCATTAAAATACCCAGAAGTCATGTTATGATTTTCAAGTTTGATGAAATCATTATGCATCATCACAAACTGTTTTAATAGAAGCACACATTTGTGGCTTTGTGAATGATTACATGATTTACTATAATACAAGGTTCTGATGAAAATAGTATGATAAACATAATTGATTAATTATTTTGTCAAGTTACTGCAGTTACTGTATGTTTGATGGATTTATAAAATTTTTTAAATGGTTATGAAGTCTTTGTTTAAAACAAATCCAATTTTTGTGCACTTGTGTTTGAGATTGTTTTACTTTTAAAAATGTTATTAAAAAAACATTTCAGGACACCAAGGCAATGTGGTGCACATTCAGATCTTTATTGTAAAGTATGAAATGTTTGTTCAAAACAAAGTGCGTTTATGTTTGAGATTTTTCATGTTTCTGAAAATGTAATTAAATTGTTTTATTTGTATTGTTATTATTGTAATTTCATTATTATCGGATGTAATTCTGTTTTGTATTAAAAGTATTGTTTATTGACCTGTTTATTGACCTATATTTATTATATAATATCTTCATGTCATTTGGTGCGACCACTCATCATGTGGTGCGACCAATAAAAGCAGTAACTGTGTTGAATTCAAAATATAATATCTAGTTTCTGTAGCTGGAATATTAATCACTGATACAGTATACTTAGGTGACTGGTATATTTTATTTTTTTAAATCAGTATAATGAAATTTAGAAGAACTATAGTTGTGTCAGCACAATGAAGAACGGGACTGTAACATTATGGAACAAAAATATGAAATCATTATTGACAAAATATCAAAAGAAATTTAAATACTTTGTTTCTAAACACTTTAAATAACTGAGAACTTGTAAAAAAAAGTTAAGCACATTATCGAAAATAACTAATTTTAAGATAAATCACGGTCGCACCACATGACGTTTTTTAAGGCCATGGCCGATTCATATAGGTGAAAAAAACACTAAAAACGCTTCATTTCATTTTTTTATTTTAATTTCTGTGTGCACAACATTCAGAATGTTTGAACAATTGCAATAGATATGCTATTTTTTTGTGTTTAAAATTTGGCCTGTTGAAAATCCTTATACGTCATTATATGAGAAAAGAATAACGGACATTACAAAATAACTAAATATGACAAATCCTAGTAAGGGCAGCATTTATATATAAAGCAGCTTGCCTGGAGCAAGGATCACAGTGCAAATTTGAACTATATCAATATATGTGATATGGTCTAATTATATATCACATTTTAAAATAAATCAATATATTTTTTATATTGATATGTCGCCCAGCCCTAATATAAACTATGTCACATATAAAAGAACTGTAGGCTGTTTTTGTTTCATTTTAGGATCATTGTGTGGGAAAATAATTAGAGACCTTGAAATCTTGAAATATCTTGAAAATAATTGTATCGATTTTAATAATAATAAAAACAATTCCGAAAAGTAATTCATTTTATGATAATGGAAACAATTTTTTTTCAAAGGACCCCCTGTAATTAGGGGCTCGGGGCAATCGCACCGAGCACTGGTCCCATACAGCAATAGCTGTATGTGACCACTACTGTTATACTGTGGATTTCTTCTTATTCCTCTTCCGGACGCAATTTCGTCCCGCTACTAGTCCTACAACTTAAAGAGTTGCACGACAAAATATATATCAAAACGTGCGGTTTGATCGGGATCGGTGTGCTATTACTTTTTCTCTACAGAACACGAATTTTTCTCGACGTAAGTCGCGAAAAACTGCCCAAAATTTTGCATTGAAATGAATGGGACGGCCGACAAAAAATGAGCGAAAAAGAACAATAATTGGAGATTTTTAAACGTCTACTTCTCTGGCATAATTTCACCTAGAGACTCAATTTAAACTTTAAACAGTAGACACAAGTCTTGTGTATCAGTGTATTAATCCACATTTCGATAGGTCATATAGTTTTTTATCAATCCCTGTTCAATGACCATGATAATTTTGGGAGAAATTCTGAGATTATAATGGGTGTGTATTGCAGGGAATGTTGGTGTCAGAGTGTGTGATGTCATCGCTCAGAGTGTAGAGGGAGAGGTAAAACTGTCAAAAAATAAATTTGAAAACTGCGCTCCAGGCCGCAAATTCCACTCTACAGAAATAATTTATACATAGAAACGTAGGAAAATTTGTCTTCTCACTCACAATCCTCTGGTAAAGCTGTCAGAGTTATGTTTGGGCGTACGACGCAGAGATGATCCACCAACACCACCAACAGCGTCATTGGCTCCCATATTAAAAACGCAGGGAGATTTGGAAAAAAGGAAGATGGAACTGTTTTTTTAGATTGCTCTAACAAAGCTATTTTTTTCTTTTTCTTTAAAAAAATCATATGTAGACGTTCAGGAAGAACTCGGGATGCTCAAAGTGAAGTCGGATCAATGATAGGTATTATGGTTTTGCCAAAAATGCTTTCTGTTCGAGGCCAGAAATTCGAGTCTGTCCACCTCTGGCTGCTGTCACTCTTTCGGAACATTAACAGCTGCAGTTAATTCTGTTGATTGCTTTGATCTGATTGCCTTTGATCTTTGATGTGATTACAGTTACAGATACACACACACACACACATGCACTAAAGTGCGCACACTCCTCACACATGCATAAACATGCTTCATACACGCACACACAGGTAACTTTATGTGATTTTAATTACACCTACACACACACGCACACACACACACACATTTTGAAGTTAAAGGGCATAGTTTGAAATCTCTGAAGAATCTCATCATAGTGTACACACACCGGCAGTAGCCCCCGTGGCCCTTTCAAAATTTCCCCAGAGGAAATTTTCTAGTTGGACATATTATTTAAGACATTGCTGCTCACCTCTTTCTTCAGCTGTCAGTTGGACTGCTTCAGGGAGACAAGGCTGCTGGGCCTGGTACTGAATCTGTTGGGCCTGGCAACAGGCAGGTGCAGGGAAAAACTTTATACAATTAGATACTAACTTTTGTAGTTAGGGCCTCGGGGCAATCGCACCGAGCACTGGTCCCATACAGCAATAGCTGTAGGGACCAGTGCTCGGGGCGCTTTTCGTCCTGCTACTAGTCCTACAACTTGAAGAGTTGCAGGACAAATTATATACCAAAACGTGCGGTTTGATCGGGATCGGTGTGCTATTACTTTTCTTGACAAAATACGGATTTTTCGCGACGTAAGTTGCGAAAAACTGCCCAAAATTTTGCATTGAAATGAATGGGATGCACGACAAAAAATGAGCGAAAAAGAAACAATAATTGGAGATATTTAAACGTCTACTTCTCAGGCATAATTTCACCTAGGGACTCCATTTAAACTTTAAACAGTAGACACAAGTCTTGTGTATCTGTGTATTAATCCACGTTTCGATAGGTCATATAGTTTTTTATCAATCCCTGTTCAATGACCATGATCATTTTTGGAGAAATTCTGAGATTATAATGGGTGTGTATTGCACGGAATGTTCGCGTCACAGTGTGTGACATCATCGCCAGAGTGTAGAGGGAGAGAAACAATTGTCAAAAAATAAATTTGAAAACTGCACTCCAGGCCGCAAATTCCACTCTACAGAAAAAATGTATACATAGAAACGTAGGAAAATTTGTCTTCTCACTCACAATCCTCTGGTAAAGCTGTCAGAGTTATAGTTTGGGCGTAGGATGCACCAACACCCACCAACAGCCTCATTGGCTCCCATATTAAAAACACAGGAAGATTTCTGAGCTGTCTGACATTTAACAGTTTTTTTAGATCGCTCTAACAAAGCTATTTTTTCATTTTTCGTAAAAAAAACAAACATATGTAGACGTTCAGGAAGAACTCAGGACGCTCAAAGTGAAGTCGGATCAATGATAGGTATTATGGTTTTGCCAAAAATGCTTTCTGTTCGAGGCCAGAAATTTCACTCTGCCCACCTCTGGCTGCTTTCACTGTGCCAGAAGATTCCACAGCTGTTAATTCCGTTGATTGCTCTGCTCTGATTGGTCGACCCCAACGCCTTTGATGCTTTGATGTGATTACAGTTACAGATACACGCACGCACACACACACACACACACACACACACACACACACTGGTCATTTAATGTAATAACAGTTAAAGATACAAGCACGCACACACACACTGGTCATTTAATGTAATAACAGTTAAAGGTACACGCACACACACACACAATGGTCATTTAATGTAATATCAGTTAAAGATACATGCACACACACACACACACACACACTGGTCATTTAATGTAATAACAGTTAAAGATACACGCACGCACACACACACTGGTCATTTAATGTAATAACAGTTAAAGATACACGCACGCACACACACACTGGTCATTTAATGTAATAACAGTTAAAGATACACGCACGCACACACACAATGGTAATTTAATGTAATAACAGTTAAAGATACACGCACGCACACATACACCTGTCATTTAATGTAATAACAGTTAAAGATACACGCACGCACACACACACTGGTCATTTAATGTAATAACAGTTAAAGATACACGCACGCACACACACAATGGTCATTTAATGTAATAACAGTTAAAGATACACGCACGCACACACACAATGGTAATTTAATGTAATAACAGTTAAAGATACACGCACGCACACACACACCGGTCATTTAATGTAATAACAGTTAAAGTTACACGCACGCACACACAATGGTCATTTAATGTAATAACAGTTAAAGATACACGCACGCACACACACAATGGTCATTTAATGTAATAACAGTAAAAGATACACGCACGCGCACACACACACTGGTCATTTAGTGTAATAACAGTTAAAGATACACGCACGCACACACACACTGGTCATTTAATGTAATAACAGTTAAAGATACACGCACGCACACACACACACACACACACGCACACACACACTCCGCCAGATACAAATGTTTCACACACACACACATTTTGAGGTTAAAGGGCATAGGTTGCTGTATAAATAAATACTTGAAGAGGAATGTTTGTTGTAGGTGTGGTCCTTGTATATTATATAGTATCATAACATTACTAGTATTAATTGTTTGAAATCTCTGAAGAATCTCATCATTGTGTACACACACCGGCAGTAGCCCCCGTGGCCCTTTCAGAATTTCCCCAGAGGAAATTTTCTAGTTTAACATTATGAGCCCATGCTGCATGACTTGGAGCTCCCCTTGTGCTTTCACCAGATCTTTACTCCAGAGAATGCACGGCACAGGCACATTGTTGTTCGAACCTTAATGCTTGCCATTGCATTTGTCACTGCCTAGTGTAAATTATAGTGGCAAGAAAAGTATGTAAGCCCTTTGAAATAACCCTGTTTTCTGCAACGTTGTTTGCTACTGTTTGTTTTGTTAGTGTCAAAATGTGGGCAACAATCTAAATATCAGGTTCTCCTTATTTTATATAAATATAGACAAATGTAACCACAGGCAAGCTAGCGAACAGTCTGACTTTTTTATTTGGTTTGTACAAAATTGTACATAACCATGAAAGGTACACAGGATAACAACAACAACAAAGACAGAGGTTCATCAACCTGTAAAAGAACACAGGCCAAGGCCGTGCAGATGACTGTAGTCTTGTATGAACTTTGTGTGGTGATGAGAGTTCCTGTGGGCCAATGTCAGTAAGGCTTGCTGTGCTCATGGTCAGTCTACAGCAGGGAAACACCCTGCTGTAGACTGCCTTTTGCATTCCTGTGTCTACATAAAGATGAGCCAAATTAAACCATGGATGCCTTTGTGTTCCCAGGACTAGAGAAGGCCCTCCCTCTAGCTGTAATCACTCTTTATTGCAAATGAAGAAATGTTTGTAATCACTTTCAACTCAGTTAAAATGTATTACAATAGTTAAAATTATAACTTTATTTTACATTTGCTCCGACATTTTTTCAGGAGTAATTTTGTAGGCATTGTAGCATGCATCCAATCAGTTCCTGGTGCAGTTGTCTCGTTGTTGACACTAATTGGATGGACATTCTTTTGTGTTTGTGTTTGTGTGTGTCTATATGTGTGTGCGCTTGAAGATCGTCAACAAAGACTCCTTTCATAAGTCTCAGGGATGTGATGCTCCTGTGTGTTTCTGTTCTGTGTCTCTATTCTGTTCATTAGAATATGATGGAAAAGTCCATCTCCAGCAGTTCAAGTCAAATAGTCCCAACCAAGTATTGAGTGCATATAGATGGACATACTTTTCAGAGACCAACATTTCCGTATTAAACATACTTAAAAATTTGGTCTTTTGTAATATTCAATTTTTTTTTTATTTTTTTTTTTACACTGAATTTTAGGGTCTTCATTAAATGTAAGCCATAATCATTATAATGAGAAGAATTAAAGAAATTATGACATGAAATGTTTCATTCTTTATGTAATGATCTATATAATGTGATATTTCCACTGTTTGAATTAATTACTGACATTAATAAACTTTTCTATGATATTCTAATTTATTGAGATGCACCTGTACATCCACACATTTCTTTAACGTTTTGTAATATAGTTTAGAACCCAACAGATTTTAGCTGATGACATTGATAGTGATGTTGCTAGGTACGCATTTGTTGCATTTAAATCTGAAAAAGACCCATTAAAGTCACTATCCATACGTCCAAGGAAGTACTTTTACTTTTGTACATTTTGGAACTGGTGCTTTTGTATTTTTACTGAACTAAGTTTTGAATGCAGGTAATATCACAGTGTGGTATTAGTACTTATAGTAATATTAGTACTTATACTGAATACTTTTTCCACTTCCAATACTTTTTTCTAAAAACTTTTCAGATTTGGAATTTCATTTGTTTTGATTCCAGGTTTTGAACATACATGAATATATATGTTAATTATAACCATACCATACCAAAATCAAAGGAGTTAAACGCTACAATTTCTCAAGAAATACAACTTTTATTGGGGACCCACTGAATTTCTCAGGTACCCACTCATATCATACCTGTGGGTCTAGTGGACTCTCTATATTGAAAATGTATCAACATCACTGCATTGATGCACTTTTTTTGCAAGGATCCCTCAAATGTGGTTATCAAACACTCGTCATGAAGATGTAATGAGGCAGGATATGTTACAGTTTAACCAATAACTTTATTATCCAAAATGACATTTAAACAAAGACATTAAACTTTATAAAAAAAAATAAAGGAAAAAATCTAAATGTAGACAATGTTTAAACCAATATAATGAACTTAATGAACATAATGTGTGTGTGTGTGTGTGTGTGTGCGTGTATATATATATATATATATATTATGTATGTGTGTGTGTATATATATATGTATGTGTATATATATATATATATATATATATATATATATATATATATATATATGTATGTATGACTGCTGCAACTAATGACTATTTTGATTATTGATATTGAAAGGATTATTACGCTTCCAGCCTGACCTAACTTTGAGTTCTGTGGTTTGTAGGTATGACACTGGTAGAGACGGCTTCATCGACCTAATGGAGTTAAAGCTGATGATGGAGAAGCTCGGAGCTCCACAGACCCACCTGGGCCTGAAGAACATGATCAAAGAGGTGGACGAAGACTTTGATAGCAAGCTGAGCTTCAGAGAGGTGAGAGTGTGACCTCTTGTGTGTCCAGTAACTGTAGTTTGCTTGTCAATGCAGCTAAATATTAACTTTCATCGTCATCTCTATCAGTATTTGGATATATAAGGACAACCACTCACCTGATACCCCCTAATATGCTCCTTCTTAAGCCAGCATGTGGGAAACATTGACATTTACATTATAAAGATTGTGACTAAAGTGAGGTATTCATTATGTGAGGAAAATGAATACTGCTGAATTCTACAAGAAAAAGAGACACACAGCACTCAGTATCTAAAGACTGTGTGCACTTGACAAAACAGCAGAAATTAACTGGGGATAACACCTGTAGTATAGGTCTTATAATCTGTTCAACCTCAAAACTATCCAAGTTCCAGTCATACTGCAAACCATCTCTTTTACAACAGGAACAAGCCCCTTTCATAGTGCGGCCCCGTAAATGTCCCACTATATTGCCGGAAAGATCTGTGCCTGCTTTTTGCCTTAGGGCGTTCATAGTGATCCCGTGAAGAAGTGAAATGATATTTATGCCCTTTCATAGTGCAGTCCGGTGTTGCAGAACGAGTCAAGCAGACAATGGGAGGAGACGATAGTGACGTGCAGTAGCACAGTGCTAATAGGCTACACAGTTAGCTCTGTAGTAGTAAAAGTATGTGTGTGCTGCAGCAAGATGTGTCCTCAGTTAACCCTAACCATTTACAACAAGCATCGGACACTTTTGCGGACAGTTAGTGATGCTGGTTCGTTTACAATCAGCGGTGCCCAGTAACTGTAACTGTGCCCAGTTACGTGGCCACAGTGAACGATGACTGTCGGACCAAGGGGGAGGTGTGTGTTAGACATCACGCACAACGTCAAATATTCCGTCTTGCCGGGATGGCCCGTTCATAGTGGTCTCCCCCCCATCAGGCGCCCCGACTGACCAGAGGGAGGCTCTATAGCGACCAGGATCAATGCATGTTTTTTGTGAGAGGTCCCTGTAAGGGGATCCTCGGGGGACACGGGGAGAACATGCAAACTCCACACAGAAAGGCCCTTTTGCCGACACTGACTGGCGGGAATCAAACCCAGGACCTTCTAGCTGTGAGGCAAGAGCGCTACCAACTGCGCCACCGTGCCCCCTGCAGACATGTTCATAGTGGAGGCGAGACGTTACAGAGCCGTAAAGAGAGAGGGCGAGAGTTCTTGGAGGTGCACAGCAGCAGGTGAAGTGCCACCATTGGCCAGTTGTGCGGTTGGTGTAGAGTGGACTGCAGGAGAGGAGCATTCCCATCTGGGGCCGACCAAGACTGACGGCAGTGACACCAGCAGGATTGAGTGCCGAACAGCTGGACACCCTCTGAAAAGGAGAGCACAGAAAAGTGCGAGTACTCCGGGAGAATAAAAGCTTGTGACATGTAGTATTGGAACATCAATGTGTAGAGATGAAGAGAGAGAGGGCCCTGTGTATCAAGTCCCCCGACACATTGGGCCTATAGCGGCATAACTAGGAGCTGGTCAAAGGCCTCAGCCAGCCCTCTCTATAGTCCTCGCTTTATCAAAGAGGAAAGTTTTAAGTTTACTCCTGGATAAAGAGAGGGTGTCTGCCTCCCGTACTGAGACTGGGTGGTGATTCCACAGGAGAGGAGCTTGATAACTGAAGGCTCTGGCTTCCAATCTACTTTTAAGGACTAGGAACCACAGGTAACCTATGGAAGAATTATCCTATCTTTATTCAAGAGCGTAGATTTTCAGTTTGAGAGCATAATTTGTCTTTCTCGTGCTCAGATTTGTTCTCCTCATGCTCACATTTTGCGCTCGCACTCGGATTTCTGCTGCTTTCTTTCAAAATGTATGCGTGCACTTAAAAATCACATGCTTGTGCTCACATTTCTTCTGCTTGGACACAAACATTTCGCTCGCACTCAAAAATGTCCTGTGCTCGCTCAAATCTAAAGTCTACGCGCTCAGATCTCAACTCTGCGCGCTCAAAACTTTTGTGCTCGGACTCAGAACACGCACGTCCTCTCAGGTTGAGGTGTCTGCTCAGACTGAACGATGTCCCGCCCTGCGCTTAAACTAGTGTGTTTCACCAGCCAATAGGGAGACAGCTAGATTGTGACCCCGTCTTAGGTGCGTTGCCTCGCCTTTTTGAGCGCTCCGTCGGGGCGGGTATATGGTCTGTTTGTAAAACTGCTTCTCTCTTAAAATACACCAATTGACCATATTAGCCAGCTATTTGAATCGTCACCTATTTAAGACGCAGCATATTTATGTAGAATTAATCTTAAGTAGTCCTAAAAAGAGTTATTTTTTTTAAATTATTATTTATATATATATTTATATATTTATTGTTTTTTATTTTTCACCTGTTCAGTGGTGTCACGATAGTCCAGTGGTGAAGGACGTTACTATCTGTTGCATTTTAAACCATGGGACGCCGGTTCGCATCCCATCCGCTGCACTCTTGCTGCATGTCTTATTATGATTTACATTTTTAATTGATAAATTAATGTAACAGTAATACAATCCGTGTAACCAGCTGCTTCTCTTATTGAAACGTTTAACAAGAGATGATGGGTAAATAGACTTGGCTACGTAATTAAAAAGGTATAATGAAAAATACACTATGATGATGATAATGATTTGAGGATAACATTGGTGCGTGTAATGCAGTGTATCACCGTCCTATTTACGCGGTCAAAGCCAGGGAGCGCGTAATTAAGCTAATGTTGGTAATACTTTCACTTTCACAAGAAGGAGACTTTGAGCAGGATTCGGAGCGCGGCAGCGAATGAATGGGAGACAGATGGATGGCCAAAGACCTCAAGTAAGTTCATTGCTAAATGTTGCTACAACTCAAAACACATCGACCATATACAGTAGTTTCAATAACAGTACCGTAATCATTTTGACACTCGTACTTATCAACATATATAGCGGGCCTTCATTGTAACATGTACAACGAAAGTACAATAATTGGCAACGTATGATCGTACCAGCGGCAGGTCGGCACACATAATGATGCGCGAGCTGAAGGGAATCCCCGCTGACGTCACTTAATTCATAATGAGTTGCTGTCCCTAGTGCCGACAAAGGCCCGCTATATATGTTGATAAGTAAGAGTGTTTTGAGTTGTAGCAACATTTAGCAATGAACTTACTTGAGGTCTTTGGCCATCCATCTGTCTCCCATTCATTCGCTGCCGCGCTCCGAATCCTGCTCAAAGTCTCCTTCTTGTGAAAGTGAAAGTATTACCAACATTAGCTTAATTACGCGCTCCCTGGCTTTGACCGCGTAAATAGGACGGTGATACACTGCATTACACGCACCAATGTTATCCTCAAATCATTATCATCATCATAGTGTATTTTTCATTATACCTTTTTAATCACGTAGCCAAGTCTATTTACCCATCATCTCTTGTTAAACGTTTCAATAAGAGAAGCAGCTGGTTACACGGATTGTATTACTGTTACATTAATTTATCAATTAAAAATGTAAATCATAATAAGACATGCAGCAAGAGTGCAGCGGATGGGATGCGAACCGGCGTCCCATGGTTTAAAATGCAACAGATAGTAACGTCCTTCACCACTGGACTATCGTGACACCACTGAACAGGTGAAAAATAAAAAACAATAAATATATATATAAATAATAATTTAAAATATATATATATATATATAATCTAAACTACGATAACTCTTTTTAGGACAATTTAAGATTAATTCTACATAAATATGCTGCGTCTTAAATAGGTGACGATTCAAATAGCTGGCTAATATGGTCAATTGGTGTATTTTAAGAGAGAAGCAGTTTTACAAACAGACCATATACCCGCCCCGACGGAGCGCTCAAAAAGGCGAGGCAACGCACCTAAGACGGGGTCACAATCTAGCTGTCTCCCTATTGGCTGGTGAAACACACTAGTTTAAGCGCAGGGCGGGACATCGTTCAGTCTGAGCAGACACCTCAACCTGAGAGGACGTGCGTGTTCTGAGTCCGAGCACAAAAGTTTTGAGAGCGCAGAGTTGAGATCTGAGCGCGTAGACTTTAGATTTGAGCGAGCACAGGACATATTTGAGTGCGAGCGAAATGTTTGTGTCCAAGCAGAAGAAATGTGAGCACAAGCATGTGATTTTTAAGTGCACGCATACATTTTGAAAGAAAGCAGCAGAAATCTGAGTGCGAGCGCAAAATGTGAGCATGAGGAGAACAAATCTGAGCATGAGAAAGACACATTATGCTCTCAAACTGAAAATCTACGCTCTTGAATAAAGATAGGATAATTCTTCCATAGTAACCTAGCATTTTGGGAGCGTAGTGCTCTAGTAAGGTAATATGGCACTATGATTTCTTTAAAATGTGATGGTGCCTGACCATTAAGGGCTTTGTAAGTAAGAAGAATGATCATTTTTCTTGGTTCTTGTCAGTAAAAGGGCCGTAGCATTCTGAACCAACCGAAGAGTTTAAAGGGATTTATTGGAGCAGCCTGACAGTAAGGAGTTACTGTTATCTTTTTTTGTGATCAATCTTTTTATTGAAAAATGTACAATATATAAATATTCACATCATATACACTTTCCCCCCCCACATAGCAATGTAAACAAAAACAAAGTATCTTGTACATTCTCAGGAAGACAGGAGTTACTGTTATCTAACCTTGAAGTAACAAAAGCATGAATGAGTTTTTCTGCATCCTTTTGGTTCTGGGTCTGATTTTTGCAATATCACGTAGTTGAGAAATTGCAGTCCTTGAAGTTTGTCATATATCAGAGCTAAAGGACAGATCCTGATCAAAGAAAACTCCAAGATTCCTTATGGTGTTTCTGGAGGCCAGGAATGCCATCAATGGTTATTAATAAATATTTAGATGAATTTTGGAGGTGTTCGTGTCCCAGCACAATTACTTCAGTTTTATCTGAGTTTAACATTAGGTAATTGTGGACCATCGAGGTTCAAGCACAGAACTTTTTGGAACAACATGACTAACATCAGTTTGCACAGAGGATTCATTGTTGACATGAACAAACTGGGATCAGTCTAAGAAGTATGATTTTAAACCAGTTTAGTGCTGTTCCTCTAATGTCAATTACTCAATTACTATTCCAGTCTCTGTAGTAGGATGTGATGGTCAATGTATGGAATGCAGCACTAAGATCTAACAATACAAGTACACAGACAAGTCCTTTGTCCGAAGCAGTTTAAATGTAATTTTTACCAGAGGTTTAGTTAGAGCTACTTTAAAGGACTGTGCCACATAGCCTGTTGAACGACAGGTTGATTGCATCTAAGAAATAAGTGCCAGATAAGGGTCGAACTTCATTAAGCAGCCTTGCTGGGATGGGGTCTAAGAGACAGACGGTTTAGATGAAGAAATCATTGGTTAGTTGTTGGAAATCGATGGGAGAAAAGCAATCTAAATATATATCAGGGTTTGTAGCTGTTTCTAAGGCTCCTGGGTTTAAGGATGTATCAGTTTTCATGTTGTGTTGATAGGTGTTTGTATGGCATTGTATCAGAACCAAGAAAAGAAGATGCTGGCAGGCAGCTGTTGTAGATTAGGAGAAGTGGGAAATCATGTTTTGTAAGTTTGCTAGCAGGAAATGACAATGATGCCAGGAGAAAAGCACACTAAGGTGACTTACACAGTTTGTCACATGAACACAGACTTCTTTGCTGAATGTAATTGAACTTCCTGCAGTTCCTGCTGATCTTCCGGAGAGCAGCAGCTGGAGAGCTGCAGGAGGAGAGTGGTCTTATGGCTCTGGCCCGGCTGTCTGAGATCAACGTCTCTACTGAGGGAGTGATGGGGGCCAAAGACTTCTTTGAAGCCAAGGTACTCTTTGTTTGTGCTCTGTGTTGTCTGTGTCTTAACAAACCTGTATGAGTACCACTGAACCAGTCAGAAACCAAAAGCCATATCTTTCCATAGTACAGAGCCCACCTGGGTCACATAGCAGTAAAAAACTCAGATTCCCTCGGATTGACATCATAAGAGGGTGACCACTGGAGTTGTAGAGTTGAAGCTTGGAGAGATGTGGAAATAAACAGGAACTTTTTATTACAGTTGGACTCAAGATAGTTCCTTAATAACACAGCAATGGGTACTGGTAACTATCTAAATTGCCTAATATTAATGTGCTCGAATAGAAGTTTATTCCAAATTTTTGTGGTGAATTGTGTTGGTCTTCCTTGGAGCTAACATTAGTAGCCTGAAGATACAGAAACAGCCCTTCAGTGGAAATGACTTCACCTTAAAAGTCCCAACGAGAAAAATCTGAATTCGAGGGCACGGTTTACAAATCCGTTAGCATGGATTTACAGAGTTTTTATATTCTACCATGTGACTCAGATTGGTACGGAGCCCCCAAAATGACATGAGAAAAAAAACAAAAAAACTTGTTTTCTTGACTTTAAAACTTGAGATCTCGACTTTGAAACTAAGAGCCAGTTCCCAGCTCCGTGCGTAATTTTACGTGTGCGGACATAAAGCAGGGTACCAGTCAAAGGTGGTACACATTAGGTAGGTTAAGACTGCCTGCCTACACCATGACATCACCCATCCAACCTGCATATCAAGTAGCCATGTGGAACCATCATCAATTTTAAGTAGCCATGTGGAACACGCAATGTCTTCACAATATGATTCCATCAGACCTTATATCTATACTGTTTAACCCAAGTCGGCACCTATGCACAGTCCCATTATGTTTTGCAGACATTTGTAGTTAACTAATAACGTAAAGCATTTTGTTTATGCTGCATTTTGCTGAACTTTCACTTCCCTTTGTATCGTGCGTCAGGCACTTCCCTCTAAACAGCCTAATTAAGCTTAAGTTTAAGATTAAGTTTTTCCGACCAAAATTGAGATTTCAATTTTTTTTTTCTTCTCATTCTTCTCATGCCACTACGTACTGAAGACCTTAAGATAAAGCTGAGCTGAGGCATAGCTCTGGTAAAGAAGCTGAGTGGTGAAACAGTGGCCTCCCTCCATTTCAGGAGGTTCTGCAGCTCACAACAAGGGACCATATGCAGTGTCATATGGTGCCATATGGAGTTAAAGCTATTCACTCAAAATTTTGGATCAGTTAAATGGGCAAAGTGAGGTTGGTCCTATATCTTAAAAAGGCAAAAGAAAGCAGCCATGCAGAAGTACTTTTATTGTTTGTTTTAATGGGAATGAGCGCTGTCATTCTGTGTGTTAACAGATGCAGGCTCTGTCCGTTGGCAGCAAGTTTGAGGCTGAGATTCGAGAGGAAAAAGAAGAACGCAAGCGACAGGAAGAGGATAAAAAACAGAGACAAGCCGCCTTCAAGCAGCTGCAGTCCGCCTTCTGCTCATGACTCTCCACTGAAACAGATCCTGACCTGCACCACCAGTGTCACAGAGATTTTTAAGAATAGCATCTCATTCCACTTAATGTTTAATTAATGGCATTATTCAGAATTAGGGACGTAATAACAAAAATAAAACGATGCATTTAAGTAAGTACTAAAATACTTGAAAATACCTCATAACATGTCACAGGCACGGTTAATTTATTCCAGGCTTTCTGCAGCTCTTCCACAGGAAACAAGGCAAAAACACGACTTCAGATGCGTAAGGAATATTTAGAGAATCATAGATTTATTGTACATTTCTGTGGATTTTTTCTTTGTGTCCCTCTATACAAGAACAGGGAATTGTACTTGTTCAGGCAAAGTTAAGCTGTGTTCAGTATGTCCTGCAAATGTTGTATGTGAAACGTTTTTTTTAATGTCATGTTACAGTTTAGTCACGTGATCTTATGATCCTCACGTTGTTAACACTGTTACAATGGTTGTAATTAAATGGACACCTCCTCTACAACCTGCAATGTAATAGAAATGGTACAGTTAAAGACAATGTGAATAACTATCATAACAATTTAATAATAGCACATTTTAATACGGCGTAGCTTGGAAACATTTGCTGGCCTAAAATGAAGCCTTACGCACTTTTGGCCACTAAATATCTCTCTACCACTCTGGGCTCAGTTGACTGATCCAGCACTAAACAAGCTGTGCTCTCACAGCTTCCATTAAATAGTGGACAGTAAAGTTGTCAGAAAGGTAATGATACTTGGATACCTTTTTTTTATACCACGTGTTTTAAAGGATACATTCTCTGCTAATTAAACATTCAGTAGTATGGAAAGTACCTAAACTTAAAAATAACACATCTGCGGTCAGACTTTCAACTCAAGGCTGCAGGAATAAAACCAACTGGTGCTCAGCTTGTGGCTGTTCCAGCACTTTCTCCATCACCTAACCCAGCATGTGCCTGGAGACAGGTGCACAAGCAGACAGCATTACATGAGACAACTGGATCCTATTTTGGATGCCTGATAATTTTTTCTTTTTGCACTGGTATGAAAGGTATTCTACTAAAGCTTAAAATGCTGGTATCATGACGAGCAATTAAAATTATCTGGAGCAGATTTTGATAATGATTTGATGCACAAAAGGTACACTCCCTGATTCTGATATGGTGCCCAAAATCCCCAGATTACCACTAAAACTCAACTGTGAAAACTCAAAATCAGGGAGGTTACCTTTGAAGGAAAGGTTCAAATTATGAGGAAATTACCATTTTATTTGCTTCCTTTCTGAGATTGAGATGACAGAAGAAGACAGACAATGACAGACACGTCTCATTTCTGTGTGTTAAGTACTCAGCTGTGGTTAGCCTAGATAGCCCAAGACTGGGAGCAAGACATTTTCTTATTTGCACTTACATGCTATAAGTTTATGGTTTCATATCTATAGTTCCATAGCACCTCAAACCACAACTTTTTATTCCACATTTCTGTTTATGTATAGATGAAGTTAACGAGCCATAACATGTTAATCAGTGTGTTTCAGAGGGTTTTTTAGAGCCAGGCTAGCTGTTTTTCCCAATGCACACAGGCTTTATGCTAAACTAGTTCAGAAAGAAAGCAAATAAACATTTTCCCAAAAATGTTAAACAATTGATGTAAATGTGTATTTGATGTCTAAGTCCAACAACAGCAGACTGAATTTAAAATGTATTAGTAAAAGCACATGATGGAGGGACAGCTTCTGTTTAAGCATGCTTACCTGTTGTACCAGGGTTCTGGCTTGTGATTCTGTTTTTAGGATCTGATTTCTCATAACCCCACCATTTGCACAGTTGAGTTATGTGAGTTTGAGTACTATGGTGTAGTTTAATATTGTTTTTAAAGAGCATGCAATACATGCAGTGCAAGTGTTTTAAATGCACATGTAAGTGCACATGTTTAAAATCAATTTAGCTTGTTTTCTATGTAAATTGATATTAGAAATATCCTGCAGCTCTGTATGCATAAGAATGGACTGAAGCAAGATGTGAGCCTTAAGGTTGAGAGTCTTGGGGAGATAGCAGTCAGGCCATAGACAGGTTATCTTAACTGTAAGCATGATAATGATCCTTTGTCTCATTCAACACTAGATGCAATTGTTTTCTATGTGACATAGTTTTGATTGTCTTTGGAGCAAAGCCCTTTGGAATCTCTGTGGAACTACAAAAATAAATGAATGGTCAGCAAAAAAAGACAAGTCAAAACTTCCAAAACACTACATTCCCCATAATGCAATGGCTACAATCTGGACCACACGCTTTGTTTGTTGATTAATGTTGTTTATATGGTTTTACATAATTAAATGAAAAACTGGAAGAAAATGTTTTTAAACTTTATTTACAGAATGCAAATGTGCAAAAGCTTTTGCTTTCTACTGTTAACTTGTAGTCAACAAGCCCAATGACATCATTATGATGTCATCAGGGTCATTGTCTCTCCCCAGACCTTCAGAAGACATACAATTGTTTTCACAGGCAAAAAAATACTAATGTACTGCTGTGTAAAATCAGTGAGGTGCATTTAACATTTGAACATTTGGTCATTCATATGCATACTTTGCTTAATCTGTCCACTGTCCACTTCAGTTTTGTATCTGTGACTCAAACCTTTTTATACTTATGTGAACAGTATCCCATTCCATAGCCCATACACCAGAGTCTGTTAGGATTAACTGTATAGGCTTTCCCTCAGCCCTTCCCCTGAAAAGATGTTCAGCTGTGAGTTGCTATGGTGATGCTCATTCACAGCATGCCAAAATCTCCGACATGTAGCAATTCTCAGACGGTGTTTATAGACTTGGACTGGCCACCTAGAGCACAAGTGGCCCACCAGGAGTTTTCCTGGTGGGCCGCTTGACAAATGGGCCAATGCCATGCAAAATATACATATAAAAAATTGGAAATGACACCTCCAAGTCAGAAAAATAATTACTTCTTCATGATGTGGTCTCAGGAATTTCTAAAATCTATCTACAGCTTTGTACTATAATAAAGCGGGGTGGTGGATGTGTTACCGGCTGATCATTGAACCACCTTGTCACAAAACCTCAGAGCTCAGTTCACTGTATATCAAGTCAAACATGTAAATATGTGTGGTTAGTAACAGAGACACCAAGAGCTCAGAGTGTATAACAAGTGCTCCTTCACTTTGCTATGCAGCTTTGTGATTAGCGTTAGCTGACAAATGGGGTTTGTGATACTGAAAGGTCAAAAGCTCAATATTTTGAGAATGACGCTTATCAGCTTTCTTTCAGAGAGCGAGAGGAGGATATGGAAATGTTTGCATGTTAAGTACAGAGCTGGAGACATGATGTAGTTGGCTTAGTTCAGTTTAAAGACAGGGAAAAGGGGAAACTGCTCGTTCGGCTCTGTTCAAACTGGGAAAAAAAATACAACTACCAACACCTGTAAAGCTCACTGGAACTGGACTGGACTATTTGCATTCCAGACAAACATGCTTCACCGAATTGTTGGGCAGAAGAATCACAGTTCCACCATGCAAGTGCCCTGAAAACTACAAATCTACAAATTGTTGTTTTACAATTCATATTATATACAGATTAAGAAACAAGATATTGGCATGCAAATTAATGAGCTTTGGAGGTGCTGGGAGGTGTATTTTACACACACACACACACACACACACACACACACACACACACACACACACACACACAAACAGTCGTGGGAAAAATTATTAGACCACTTTTTTTCTTCAATTTCTTGTTCATTTTAATGCCTGGTACAACTAAAGGTACATTTGTTTGGACAAATATAATGATAACAACAAAAATAGCTCATAAGAGTTTAATATAAGAGCTGATATCTAGCCATTTTCCATGTTGTTTTGATAATGATTTTGGCTATTATCAAAAAGCATGAAAGATGGCTATATATCAGCTCATATATTAAACTCTTATGAGTTTTTTTTATGTTGTTATCATTATATTTGTCCAAACAAATGTACCTTTAGTTGTACAAGGCATTAAAATGAACAAGAAAGCAAGGAGTAAACAAGGGTGGTCTAATCATTTTTTCCATGACTGTACATTCACATATACGTTGTATGTATGTGTGTGTATATAGAGTCACAGGCCTGAAAACGCTGAAACACTGAACTAAGCAGTGCTTATTTTTGAGTGCCGTTCATGCATCTGGCCCTTTGCTTCCTCTGTGGTTATGTATTTAAGCTGAAGCATGTTCACGTTGTCATATAACAAAACTACTGTACATATCACGTACCTTCTTTGGTATTTGTTGTGAAAATTGACAATGTATTTTTTCATAAATAAAAATAGTATATATTGTATTTGTTTTGAGAGAATTATAAGTTGCCAAAAGGTCAGTAAAATATATTTTTTGGGCACTTGTAAAGATATTGTGTTATTATACTCCCTGTTAGAACGGAAGCTTGACTTGATTGCAATAAAGGATAAATAAAAATAACTGATACTAACAAACAATGACTCCACGTTACTCCATTACTCACGATAAAAGCTTGTTAGCATCATCATACATACTGTACATATCGATATAATCTTTACACAATCCCTGATATCCATTCTTTAAACTGCTTACCCGTATCAAGGTCACAGGGGGCTGAAGCCAATCAGCATGCATTAGCAAGAGTCAGAGTACTCCATGGGTTTAATTATATATAATTTAATTATAGTTGGCACCGAGAGAATGACACCAGCCACATATGACCAGCTGCAAAGGATTTTGAATGCACAATGAAATAGAAAAATGAGAAAAAAATACTAGAAATTGAACTTGCCAAACAGAGACCGACAATTATTTTTTTGCCAACAAATAGCGACAAAAAAATAAGCTCAATCTCAGGCAAAATGGACAATTTATTTAGCCAAGTAATATGCTGTGCCCTCCAACACATCTTGTACAGTCATGGAAAAAAATATTAGACCACCCATTTTTCTTCAATTTTTTGTTCATTTTTAATGCCTGGTACAACTAAAGGTACATTTAAAGGTACAAATATAATGATAACAACAAAAATAGCTCATAATAATTTAATTTAAGTGCTGATATCTAGACATTTTCAATAGTTTTCTTATTTTTGTTGTTATCATTATATTTGTCCAAACAATTGTACCTTTAGTTTTGTACCAGGCATTAAAATGAACAATTAATCATTTTTTCCATGACTGGATAGGACAAGTTAAAAAAATAAATCAACAAGACAAATGACTATCAACAAAAACTAGGATAAGTATCTTCGACAGTTTGCCAGCACAGCTGTCAGGGTTTCCAGCAACCCTTAGTTATATTCAGTTCATTCTGTTTACAACAGCAGCCCAGGATTAAGGTAAAATAAATTACATCTGGAACGTGTTTAAACAAAGTGGTATAAATCTTTTCATATTGCAGCAGCCATATGTTTTGTCCTTATGTCTGTCAGAGGCAGTTTTACCATATGGCATAGCAAGGCTACAGCCTGTGGCCTAATCTGCCAAAGGGCCTTGTGAATATTTAAATGTTGTCTTTAATCCATACATTTTTTTTATTTGTTGTCACTCCAAGCATATTAAAATGTGTAACTTGAAATTTGTATCATGAATATTGGCCCATTCAATTAAATATCCATTTTTGCAATACTGTCACCCACTTTTCACATTGAATGGAGTTTTCCATTGTGACCTTCCTGTAGCTTTGCATATTTGATTGATTGATTGATTGATTGATTTTATTTGACCATTCTTGATATAAAAAATATGAAACAGCAACCTGTATCATACGTAATATAAATAGATAAAAAATAGGGTTAGGGATGACACAATAAAGCCCTAAGGCTTATTTCCATTGTGGTCCCTGCATTTGTGTCTGTTATGTTTCAATTATTGTTAACTGTTACTGGTTTTAATTTTTCTCACAAAATATGATTAAAATAGGATGCAGTACTATCCATCATTATATGCGAATGGTGAAAGCTCCACTTTTAACTGACTTAATGTAAATTAGGTGGTATGAATAGTTTTACTATTAAAAATGTAACTGCACCATTTACAGACGGCTGAGCCGCACCAAAGTGCTTCATATAAAAGTGCATAAAGTGCAATTTAATACAGGATTGACAAAGGTGATATGAAATAAATAAAAAGTTTAAAGACATTGCCTGCAAGAGTTAAAATAAATCAAAAGAAGAAGGGAAAAATTTAAAGGAACTGAGGGATTACAAGGGGACACTATTTCCTAGCACCTGCAGGAGGAAAACGTTAATCGAAAGCAAGAGAAAAGAGGTGGGTCTTCAAGTGTGACTTTGTCTCTCTCTGTGTACTTCTGCAGACACCGTGAAAACTACAATATGTAAAGACAAAGAAGTTTCAAAAACACATGCAACTCCCTCCCACTGTTAAGTCTAAGCACAACAGAAATGGCTGGAATAAATGAACTTCAAAAGCGTTATACATAAACATGAAACATAAATTACTGTGTGTGCCACTTGGACCACATGTAGAATTGTGACTCTGGTGTTGCATGCTCTTCTCTACAGCCATGTTACTCTGACCCATAATGCAACTGAACCATAAAAAACTGACCCGGCCTTACATTAATACCTCACATTTCCAACAATGTCCTCAAATCAGACTGTGACCCTTTTATACTTCACAATAAAAGTCCCACATGAAAGCAATACATTTATTAACCAAACATTTTATCGTTTAGAAATGTTTGTAAACCTTCTTAACATCTTATAAATTGCATTTTAATCACCTTCTAATTCTTACAATCTATTCTTACAGTCTATTTATCACAGTTTTATTTGATTTAATTACAAAATGGGTACATTTTTGGTTTGTTTTATGTTTTGAATTACATGACTCAATTAGATGGAAATTTTACATGTAACTGAAATGAGTAATCCTGACAAAAAAGACCAAAACTTTCTCAGAGTGTAGAATATACAGTATGATTCATTTGAACAGTGTTTTTTGTTTTTGTTTTAACCCTTTCAGATTGTATTATGGCAATGTGGCACTGTAACTGCCATTTCTACCATCATAAAATTACTAATAAAAGTCTCTCAATCAAATACAACAAAACAGTATGTTCCAGTAGGAAGCGGATCCAAAATCAGGGAGAAATGGACACCATTTAATACTGCTATTTCTGTTGACGTGCTGTTTTTAATATCCTTTTGCTTTTAAAATTTTACAATGTAAAGATTGAAGTGTTTAATACGGCATAATCAAAACACCTTGTCCCAGAATAAAAAAAAGACACTTGGATGTTATTCTGTCCATGAGGAATATGATCCCCTTGGAATGTAACAATTATATCACATTTCAGATTTAAATCTTCAGTCTAAGCAGTTAAGGATAATGAATGGATTAAGCAGACGCTGAGACGAACATGCTAACTCCATACAGAAGAGCCCAAGCTTGGTTCAAACACAGACTGTGTTTGAACCAAGCTTGGGCTCTTCTGTATGGATTTGTCTCAGCGTCGGTTCTCCGGGTTCTCCGGGTTCTCCGGGTTCTCACGGTTCCCAGTTGCGTATAGGTGGAATTCTGTGACAACCAATGAGATTGCAGCATTGTTGGCACTGTCCATGGAACTGAAGCACTCTCTGCTGCAGCAGAGTTTTCTCCTGAATATTCAAGAATGATTATCTGGATGCAGGGTTGAATCCCTGTTGGGGCAAAGCCTGAGACGCACTGCCAAAGAAAAAGAGCTTTTAATGAATAAGGAAATGTAAATCCCACATTGTTGTTTATATTTTTTTTCAATTATCATTTAAATATAATGGCAGAGAGGTGAGTGTTAGTCTTTTTGCTATTTTAAGAAACCACTTCTTTTATGGTTTTCTTTCTCAGTCTTACATTTAAATTTAAATTTCAATTACTTTCAAATTATTTTCAATTATAGCCTCGTTACTGGTCACTAAACTACAATTCTTTGATTAAATAGACATGATCATGTCTAATAAATCAAATAATGAAGTGAAGAACAGTTTAAATGTTTAATAGTTTAAATGTTCAACACACAGAGTCCATATTGCAAGGTCACACATACACAACACAAAATAAAATGTAATATAATTACCAAAATATATATAAATGACAAAACACCCGGCAACCCCAGTTCCCTTCTCTGTCATCATCCAATCTTCTTTAACCCTCCTATTATGTTGCGGGTCAAATTGACCCATGTCAAAGTTCAAATTAAAAAAAAAAAAAAAAAGGAAGAAATTTCTTCTGGTTGGTTTCATAAGTGTAATCAACATATAAAATGAAAATGGTTCATTTCACATATTTCACCCCTGCCCATTTTATATTACTTAGGTGTGTCATGTTCATTTATCAATATCACTACATAGAAGAAAAACAAATTGTAAAATAAATTTTAAAAAATCAATGTCATGTAAAACCATTGTATTTTATATGTATTTCTTTCAAATTCGCATTAAAAAAAGTTTTTTAACACACATTTTTTTAAAATAAAAATCTAATTATCCTCATTGAACTATGATCTGTGAGAGGTGAAGAACACCATTGCAAAAATATTGATTGAAATGGTTAGTAATGGAGTTATTAATGAAATATAAAGGTTATTGGGATTTTTTAGTTTCTGACACTTTTGGATAATTAACATGCCCTGGGTCAAATTGACCCATGAACATTATTGCTGTTCCTGAGAAACGAACATAACAGGAGGGTCAAAACATGGTCATTTACACGGTCGCTCATAAAGTTAGAATAAAATATTTTTTACCTCTTTCCATGAGATGATTGTGACAATGTGATTGATTATTGACAGATAAAGTGTATAGCTTCTCAAAACTGTATTAATCAATATCTTCCAAACATGTCACAATGAAAATGAAAACACAATTAACAGAGGACTGTGTCGGAAAACAAAATTATTCCAACTTCATGGGCTTGTACTTCCCCCTTTCCTTTGTACAGGGACAATACTTTATCAGGCAGTTTGCCATGTTTCAGTTCCATTTTACAGGATCAAAACTGAATGTCAGTCCTTCCTCTTTTGCTGTCTTAGCTCAACTGTTTTTTTCCCCTGTTTTTTTTTGTGGTTGCCAGTTCCCATTGAACAAATTCAGACTCTTTAACCCTCCTGTTATGTTCGTTTCTCAGGGACAGTATGAAATTAAATTATCCAAAAGTGTCAGAAACCAAAAAATCCCAATAAACGTTGTTTATATTTCATAATTAACTCCATTACTAACCATTTCAATCAATATTTAGTGCAATGGTGTTCTTTGAGTTCACAGAGTGATGTTAATTAATTAACAAGTCACCTCAGTATCTATGTAATATATACAATATGTGAAATGAACCATTTTCATTTTATATGTTGATTACATTTATCAAGCCAAGGAGAAAAAGTTTAATCCTGAAAAAATACTTAACTATTTTTTTTTTTGATTTTGAAATGGGTCAATTTGACCCTTAACATAACAGAAGGGTTAAAGTCTTTAGAGGTTAAAGGGTGTTGTAGGCTTTAAAAAGTAGAGCAGTAGAAATATCTGACAGGGCCATAATTTCTGTGTCTTTTGTTTCGTCCACTGCTGGTCCTGCTGCTGCTTGCTGAGTAACATGGTGAGAGGTCAACAATGCTCTCTCCAGCTCTTCTTCTTCATCTTCATCACTGTGATGCAAACAGTAGTCAACCAGGAATGTCTTAAAAACATGTCTTCTCTTAGGCCTGCATGAATACAATCGCTAAAATGATGGAAGTTTCTTCCCTTTGGTGTACTAAAATTTCAGGAAGAAAACATTTTTGTCAATCGAATGGTTCCTACCCACATGGTGGTCTAACATCAGCTATCATCCTCTGCAGGTGCATTACTATATATTTTTGTCACCCTCTCACCACATACCCTTGCACATGCATGAGCTACAAACATATAATGGGGACTCACTTATCAAAAAATGCCCCATAGCGCTACTAGTGGTCAAAAGCTCCACAGGGTATCTTTAAGTTAAATTTTTGCACGCTGTCTTACTTTGTTTTCTATCTGTTTTTCACAGACATAAAGAGGCAGCAGAACGGAAGGATGATCTTATTGCACAGCTTTGGTGACACACTGTTATTGATGTCAGTCATGTGCAAACTGGCTTATGTTAAATGATGGATTCAAGATTTGAGATGCAGATGTTAAACAATTATCTTGTGTATCTTCCTGGAGCCAGAGCTCTTTTACAGAATGATAACATATTTGGTGGCAAGAATAAAATTGAATTTGAAAGATTGCAAGTTTAAGGGTTTAAGGGTTGCCACCTGGTTGTTATGAGTCCATAATTTATACAAAAGCATTGTTTTTATAACAGATGTTTATAGTATAGTGCATCTAAATGACACATTCTATAGATCCATTACACACAGAATTAAACATTTCATGTCTTCATTTATTTAATTTCTTCTAATTATAATGATCATGTCTTACATTTATAATGAAGATATTAAATCCAGTGTCTCAAAGAAATTTGAATATTACAAAAGACCAATTTTAAAAAGTATGTTTAATATGGAAATGTTGGCCTCTGAAAAGTATGTCCATTTATATGCACTCAATACTTGGTTGGGGCTATTTGACTTGAACTACTGGAAATGGGCTTATGTTATAAAATGGGCTAATGTTTTGAGATGCACCTGTATGTCAGTCTGAATCCAGAGCTGCATTACTTTACCTGTGACCTTTATAAAAACCCTGCATTAAAACCAGTCTTTTTTCTCTGGTGTGTTGAGAGACCTTAACAGTTTCCTTGGAAAAACTGGACTAATAAAGAGAGCATAACAGAATAGAATTGAATAGGCTATAGAATACAATAGAATAGAATATAGAATAGAATGTAGTTGACGGATAGAACCATAGGGAGGCAGTAATGCAACACCAAGGCTGCCAGCTGCTGTTAAACCCCAAAGAAGAAGAAGAAGAAGAAGAAGAAGATGGTTTCATGTTACAGTGGCGTTTGAGTCATCTGCAGAGAGCTGGCATGAATATTAATATTTACAGTAGATAAGTTAACGTCAACGCGAGGAAACGGTGCCCAATGGGAGACAAGGGCAGGGCGTGAGACAGTGGTATGTAACTCTGGTTTTGTTTTCTATGACATGTCATGCCGTTTTTAATTTTGCAAGAATATGAACTGTTAGCTGCTCTAACCTCTGAAAACAGAGACGGCGGGCAGACAGGAAAAGTGACGGAACGCAATGTAACAAGTAGCCTGACTTAACGGAAGAACCTATCAGTCGATAAATCGATCACAAAACAAACAAGCAATCACATTTCTGCAACATTGCGGTCTGTTTCAGTCAGTACTCCAAACAAATGTCGTGCAACTCTCAAATCAATGTGTCATGTTAAACGGAATTGTATGACTTTGGTCCAATGCGTCACCATTTCTAGTGAATAACACTGGGTGGGAATTTAAGATGCTTTAACTGTTACAAATCCTTATCACGTACACTTAATTTCCGACACGTGTTTGTATATACTTTTTCCAGCAAGAATCGTTGAAGCAAAGTAACCAGGAGTTATTAAGATAATGTCTCTTACTCCATTATTAATGTCAGTTGTATAAAAACAAAGGCGATCAATTAAGTAAACTTATTTAGAACTGATTGATTATCATTCGCTTTATTTTAACTTGAAAGAAATACAATAGCGCAGACAATAGATGATTAATTCATTCATTCATTCATTATCCCTAACCGCTTATCTGTGACCCTATCCCGGCTGACACTGGGCGAGAGGCGGGGTACACCCTGGACAGGTCTCCAGATATTTTAGGGCAGACACATAGGGACAGACAACCATGCACGCTGTCATACACTCCTATAGGCACTTCCTGACAGGGAGGGAGATTTAAGATTATATTGGCAGATACCAGATGATCTGGTTGATCCTAACAACAGCAGGAATAGGCCTAACAGGTGATACACACTGCTGTCAGAACTAGGGTGCACTGATTTGATATTATTGGATATTGGGCGGATACAGACTCAAAAATAGCCTCATTTTGGAGCATGTGTTTCAACCCCTTCCAAACAAAATATTATAACATAGTACGGATGTCTTAGATCTTGTTTCATATGATATCAGTTGTCTGTTTTAAGAAAATTAGTGGGCTGTCAGATCTTAAAAGAGTTGATTTTCTGGTTTGATAAATTTGAACAGGTAGATTCTAAGCCTTGACATGAGGCTGGTATTCCACATGAAAATAAATAAATAATTAAATAATAATAATAATAATAATAATAATAATAATAATAATAATAATAAATCTTGTGTTGGTTGTTAATTATATGTACATATTGAAATTGAAAGCAATGCCCTCCACATTTCTTTTTCTTTTTTTCTCTTTGTTTTCTTTATAACTTAGCCCTACTTTTTATGTTCTCAATGGGTGTGTGTGTGTAGGTGTGTATGTGTGTGCATGTGCGTGTCAGCGTGTCGGTGGGTGTGCGCGCGAGTGTGTGTGTGTGTGTGTGTATGTATAGATATATGAATGTATTTTCTGTTCTACTTAATATCTTTTTCTATTTTTTTATTATTGGTAATAGTATTTCTAATTTGTTATATGTATTGGATTATCCCTGTGTGTGTGTGTGGGGGGGGGGGGGGGGGGGGGTGGTATGGGGAAATAATCGAAAAGGACTTGTAAACTATACAAACAAAAGTCAAAGAAAATGTGTTTGAATGTCCTTTGAAATAAAAAAGATTTAACAAAAAAAAAAAAAAGAGTTGATTTTCATCTTGACCAAGGAGTTGAATGAGCAGACCGGCCTTTCAAAAGCTGACTCCTGTTCTCCATGGATAGCTACTCTAAAATATAGTTAAAACTAAATTACAAGTGCAATGATTTGTTCACAAACTACTTAGTTGTGTTTAGAGGAGATTAAAACGTGTACATTTAGATGATTTTTTTCTGAGAAATTACCTAATGAATGTGACTTTTTTATTTCAATTATTGAAGGCACCCTGTGGAGTTTCCTTGTAAAGTTTCTGTTCTGTTGACATACTTACCAAATGGTTCCTACCCACATGGTGGTCTAACATCAGCTGTCAGCCTCTGCAGGTGCATTACTATATATTTTTGTCACCCATCACCACATACCCTTGCACATGCATGAGATACAAACATAATGCGGACTCACTCATCAAAAAGTGCCCCATAGTGCTACAAGTCGTCAAAAACTCCACAGGGTACATTTTATTTAAATTTTCATGCTGTCTTACTTTGTATTCCATCTTTTTTTCACAGACATAAAGAGGCAGCAGAATAGAAGGATGAGCTTATTGCACAGGTTGGTGACACACTGTTATTGATGTCAGTTATCAGTCAGAGTTTGCATGGAGGTCCATGTATTTTCCAGCCAAGCTTGTTTTTTTTTATAAATCCCAAGGTTTGCTTAGAAAGTGCCATACGTGTGCCGTCTTCTTCTGTGCATTTACATAATGTATAAATGAAGCCCCTGCTCTTCCCTAATCGCATAGAGCTTATCTCTATCTTCAGTCACTGTCTCATTATCCCACCCAGTTACAAAGCACATCGCTTCAGGCATTCATTTGTACCCACTGCCTGACTGACAACAACAAACAGCAGAATGACACAAATATATGGACTAGCTGGTGAACACAGTGGAGCGTTTAGCAGCCACAGAGACGGATCGATACCTCAGCAGTTGGTAGTCCAAGAACAGAGATAAAACAAAGTGAATATTGGAGTTGTGGTGAACACAAATGCCAATCCAACCGAATGATTATATATATTATATCTGTGTCTGCTCGTGTGTATATACAACAATTCATTGCTTAGACATTCAACATAACTTTATTAAGGTGATGATTTGACTGTGTTTTGTTTTCAGCTTGCTGCACAGCCTAAAAGTGACCAAAAATAAATCAAAATGGAAAACGCTGCCTAGAGGTTTTCATAGTTTGTGTACATTTCAATACAATAAATTAAGTGAGCTTCACTTTGTTTTCTAAAGGATTATCTGGTGCCTTCTGGGACATTTATCATTTTGCTTCATATTCTGCCTTCCTTCTTGAGAATGCCAGAGAAAGAAATTCTCCTTACTTATACTTTACATAACATTTGGAGCTTCCTGTGTGTGGGGTTTCTCTGGGCAGCGTTGAACAAGTCTTAGTTGAGTTATGTGCAAGCTGTGCGTGCTATTATTAAATGTCAATGCCTTGGAGGTATGTCAGTAAACCTGCTACAACCTGCACACAGCCTGATGGCAGATTCAGGATCAGTTTTAAGTAAATCCTGTCGAAGCAGATTGTTGAGTGTGGGATTGAACTAACCTTTCTAGCTTTGCATAGTATACTGTGATTATGAATAATGCCAACTGAACCAACCTGTATGATGTTGTGTGTTCCAGAGAGCTGAGTCAGCTGCTCGGGGCATGGAGGTGGAAGAGGAGGGTGGAGACTCTGTGCCTGGCCACGGGCAGGACTTTCTGCTCCACCACTCCAGGACCAGGTGCACAACTCAGTTTGAAGCTTAATTTCTACTCGACAATCAAAATAACATACTGCTTTTTTACGTACAACTATGACAGTCACAGGGTGACTCCAAGCCATGCTCCAGATAAAAGTCCTGCGATTATAATGTTACTTAGGAAAAAAAAGCGTAGTACCAAAAGTAAAAGTACTCTTTATGCAGAAAGGTCCATATCTAAATAAAATATATTATAGTATTGGATTGAAAGGGTCGATGCATTAATGTATTCATCACTTTAGCATTTTAATTTATGTACTGCAGGTATGTTACATCTGGAATGTTGTATCATACTGCTCTTTAAAATAAAAATAATAATTGTATTAATAGTTAAGATCTGCTAAGTGTCATAAGTTATCGTAGTAGTAAAAGTATAAAAGTAGAACAAATAAAATAAAAATACTCAACGTAGAACAAGTACTTAAGGACATTACTGGTGTAACTGTACCACCTCTGATCTATGCTTTCTGATGTTCTTATGTGGAAATGACCCAGAATCTGGATTATTGCCAATCCATTCGCATACAAGGAAACAAATGGCTTACAATAGATAATCACTGTGGAAATGCTTATTCCTTATGTGCTTAATGTGATGCAGCGCCCAGTGCGTTACAGTGGGAATTTCATAAAACACCTTCTGAACAAAAACCATAGCAATGATCAGATAAGTATTGTATTGAGTTCTTGTGCCTGTGAGAAGGTTTCAGTCACTTTACATATTGGAGATAATGTTCAAAGCTGCTGTGAGGCCTGATGTTACATCCAGAGAGAAGGAAAGGCTGTCGGTTTAGAAGTCAGTTTAAAAAGTCAGTAAAATATCAAAACAATTACCATTTTCTAACTGCCCTCTAAGCTAAAAACAAACAAACTGTAATGTGCTAAAAAGGGAGGAAAGATTAACATGGATGTGAATACACAATTTAAATGACTGAAAGTCAGCTGCACATTTTTAGGATGAAATTTATTCAGCATGTTTTCACAATAATTCACACAGTGTGTTTTGGTGAGAACACTGTAGGACCTACAGTCCCTGACAAAAGTCTTGTCGCTTATCCATTTTTTAGAAACAACAGCTTATAACCTGACTTTTAATTAATCCATTGGTTTTAGAAATGGCTCATATGAAAGCTAAAACCCTCCCAAATTATGTTTAATATACTAAAATAAATTTGCTTCACTGAAGAAAGATTGATCATTTA
The DNA here is from genome assembly GCF_030273125.1 of Centropristis striata. Taxonomy (NCBI): domain Eukaryota; kingdom Metazoa; phylum Chordata; class Actinopteri; order Perciformes; family Serranidae; genus Centropristis; species Centropristis striata. The sequence continues at coordinate 22,056,270 of NC_081520.1, forward strand.
ATGAACACAGAAAGGTCAGATTTTGGCAAGACAAAAGTTTTGTCGCCTACAGAGAGTAATGTCAAAGTTGAACAAATAATTTACTTCAAATACAAAAATATGTTGCATAACATCAGTGAATTAAGTAGTGGTGCTGTGAGATCCATGTTTAATATCTTGTATGACTTCCATGAGCTTGAAGGACTGCATCCATGCGGTTCGACAATGATTCATACAATTTATTGATGAAGTCATCAGGAATTGCAAAGAAAGCAGTCTTACATGCCTCCCAGAGTTCATCAAGATTCTTGGGTTTTGTCTTCTATGCTTCCTCTTTCATTCTACCCCAGACATGCTCAATGATGTTCATGTCTGGTGACTGGGCTGACCAGTCCTGGAGCACCTTGATCTTTGAGGAACTTTGATGTAGAGATGGAAGTATGCGATGGAGCACCATCCTGCTGCAAAATTTGACCCCTTTTATGGTTGGGAATGTAAGAGGTAGCTAATACTTCTTGATATTTTAGGCTATTGATATTCAAATCTCTCGCACACCCCCATACTGGATGTAACCCCAGACCATGATTTTTCTGCCACCAAACTTAACTGTTTTCTGGGTGAATCTCGGATCCATGCTGGCTCCAGTAGGTCTCCTGCAATATTTGCTATGGCTGTGATGTAATTCAACCGAAGATTCATGAGACACATTCAAAGTGTCAGCCACCTCAGCAGTGGATCTGGTCTTCAGCCTCTTGATAATCAACGCCTTGGTCTCAGGGTGAATCTTAGGCATGTTGTCAGAGGTCAAGTTGCAGTTGATGTGAAGGTCTGGTGTGCTGGGGTTCTTTTTATACACACCCATTAATTGACTGATTAATTATTGATCACAGTTGAGGCTGTAATCTAGGTTTGGGTGCATCATATGGCTTTACCAAGCTGTGAATGTTAGAATGCTTTTCAGCAGTTTTGTTTGGCACCAAAATATTATTTCAAAAGCTGTTGGGATTAAAATTAGCCATTTCTCGTAAAAAAAAAAAAAATGATTAGAAATATATTTGAGGGGCACTTAAGGTCAACTTGTACCCAAGCGACAAGACTTTTGTCAGGGACTGTATTTTAAATGCATGAATGCAAAAACAACTGCAGGGTAGGTCATGGGTCCAAGGACTGTTTGGGCCTCTATTATGGTTCGTTCTGGGTACATTCTGTAGTTGAAGCTACATTAGCTGTAGTCTAGTCTAGTGATACTAATAGTATTAAAAACAGCAGCAGTAGTTATGGTCTTCGTTTTTATGCTCCACATATCTGGAACAAACTCCCAGAAAACTGCAGGTCTGCTGCAACTCTTTACTCTTTTAAATCAAGACTGAAGACTGTTCTGTCCACTGATTTATTGATTCCTCATTTAGAGATGCCGCTTTTTCCTAAAAGGGCGAATTTTAAAACTTTATATTTAAATGTACTTTTATATTTTTCCTAAGTATTTTATCTGCTTATTTTTAGTCTTAAATTGTTATGTTTGAATGTCATTTTATATATGTCTCTTAAATGCTTTTAATGTTTTATTTAAAGCACTTTGAATTGCCCTGTTGTTGAAAGGTGCTATACAAATAAACTCACCTTGCCTTGCCTTATCATCAGTGATTTTACTGTAGTAGTAGCTGCAGCAGGTGTATGGTCACTTAGAGTAGTGAGAAGCCAAGTCTGTTGTTAGAGTCTCAAGTGTTTCTAGTGATCTGCAGGGCCATCTCCATGTGGTCAGATGCTTTCTCATAGGGCACATACATTGTACTTAGCTGCAAGATTGTCTCTACTGTGTTTGACATTTTCAAAATTTCAACATTTTTCCCCCCAAAACTTTTTTGTCACAGTGATGCCAGGAACGGTTCATATATACAGTACGATCACAGTGTAAACACACCCTTTTTCTCTCTTGCAGAAGATCCCATAGAGATCCACAAGAGGAAGCTCTTCCTGTGGTTCAGCCACCTTCCACAGGAGGAGAAACAGTTCGGTGGTTACTTCAGCCCAGAGACCATGCACGTGGATCCACTGATCTTGGAAAGAAAGGCTGTGGAAAGGGCAGGACTGCTGAGCCCCCCTCTCCAACCCCAGACCACCTCCAGTTCCTCTGTGACTGTGCAGCAGCTGTTCGAGCCCACTGATGGCTGGAGTGAGGGCAGGGGGCTCAACGTGCTGCTGTACGGGGCTGTGGGGTCAGGAAAAAGTACGGTGGTCCGAAAGCTGGTGCTGGACTGGTGCGCTGGGAACACACTGGCCCATTTCAAGCTGCTGGTTCCTTTTACTTGTGAGGACCTTAGCCAACTGTCAAAGTAAGATAACTTTCCTCAACTCTGGAGTGAGTGAGTGAGTGAATTCACACCGTTAATGGATCTCTCTCTCTCTCTCTCTCTCTCTCTCTCTCTCTCTCTCTCTCTCTCTCTCGCTAGGTTTGAATGATATCGAATTGATATTTAATGATAGCAAGGGTGAAAGGGATAATTAGAATAATTTCAGCTACTTAAAAATAGTTATAGGTAATAGTAATAAGTGCAACGCTCACAGCCAGTTCCCAGCTTCGCACGGACATACAGTTCATTACGCACCAGCTGTAATATACAAATTGAATATTAAGTAGCCATGCGGACCTGTCCAATGAATGAGGACACTTCTTGAGTAATTTTATGCGCGTGGACATACAGTTCATTCAATTGGGTTAAACAGTGTAGATATAAGGTCAGATGGAATCATATTGTGAAGAGACTGCTGTCCACATGGCTACTGAATATTCATTGGATAGGTCTGCATGGCTACTTAATATTCAGTGATGACAGTGATTATGGCGTCTGCAGGCAGGTAAACCTACCTAATTACAGAGAGAGAGAGAGAGAGATTTCGTTATCAAGAAAATAAAAACGGGATGGAAAATAATAGAAATATCCAGACAGCTCTGTTTGGGCTTGGAGTTCATCTATAAGTTCTGCTTTCTTATAAACAATACCATATGAAGCTGAGACTCTGTGTAACAGCTGATCTGTTATAGGCGTACACGCGTTATAGGCATTAACGCGTGTGTGTTATTGTCCTAAAGCCAACGCTTCAGACGCCTTAACGTGTGCACGTGTAGACTTGAAATAGCTAAATTGTCTCATCGGTCTCTCATGGTGATACATGGATTCAATGGCGTAGCCAAAAAAATTGCCGTCAGATGATGCGTTGCGACACCTGGGCAGGTGTGCACCCATCAGGAGTGATTCTGATTTGCGCTCCTTGTGGATTATGATGCTTGACAGACAGTTGGTCGAACTAAACAACCGTTTTCAGAGTGACTCTTATGGAATAATGAAGGCTGCTGCCTCCCTGCTGTCTGCGCCTGACGCAACTTGCCAGCTGGACGCATTGCGCGCACCGTAATTATGGACTTCATTTGGAAGTCCATAATTGCCTCTGAACTCACTGGCCCTCATTTATCAAACGAGCGTACGTCAGAAAGTGAGCGTAAAGTGGGCATAAGATGATTTCTACGCAAGCCTCAGCATTTATCAATTTGGGCATGAGCGGAGGGTACAATCAGATCTCACGTCTGCTCTCAGCTCGTGTACGCAAATTTGAGTCAGCGTGAAGTCCACACGTCTGAGTTGGAGAATTGATCTTAGACTATTGTATCGATGACTGGAGCTGATAAAACTCTGTGGTGTTTTGATTCTGAATAGTAACAAAGCAAAACATGTTTAGACTACATAATTTATCATTAAAACATAATCCAAAAATAAATACATCCTGCAATCGTGAAATTCTTTAAACAGAATACCAGCTGAGGATATTTAATGTTGTTGTCTTCTGCTGTTTACTGTTATCCAGCTCCGACACTGGAGCGCGTCTCCTCCACCAGCGGTTCTGCCCGAATAGAAATATTTTCAATCATCGCTGCCACACACTCCTGACTAGGACATCATTATTAGTAAATGTTAAGAGGTGAATAATATATCTCCATCATAATAATAGCAATATTCGGATAGTATATAGATTATTAGGCTTTATATATCACGATGTAATTACTCAAACCTCGCCGGTGATCACTTTTGGAGAAATTCTGAGATTATAATGGGTGTGTATTGCACGGAATGTTCGTGTCACAGTGTGTGATGTCATCGCTCAGAGTGTAGAGGGAGAGAAAAAATTGTCAAAAAATAAATTTGAAAACTGCGCTCCAGGCTGCAAATTCCACTCTACAGAAATAATTTATACATAGAAACGTAGGAAAATTTCAATCCTCTGATAAAGCTGTCAGAGTTATAGTTTGGGCGTAGGACGCACAGATGCGCCAACAACACGCACCAACAGCCTCATTGGCTCCCATATTAAAAACGCAGGAAGATTTCTAAGGAAGGGAGATGTAACAGTTTTTTGAGATCGCTCTAACAAAGCTATTTTTTCATTTTTCTGAAAAAAAAAACATGTAGACGTTCAGGAAGAACGCTCAATGTGAAGCCGGATCGGCTTAGGTATTATGGTTTTGCCAAAAATGCTTTCTGCTTTCCGGCAGCAGCCCCCGTGGCCCTTTCAGAATTTCCCCAGATGAAATTTTCTAGTTATGTTTGATGTTTGTTTGTGACTAGTTTAGTTTAATGTTATATAATGTGTTAAAGTTCTTATTTATTATTCTTTTATTTATTTATTTACTTATTTAGGTTGGTTTTGTGATTTTATTGTTGTTGTTCTTTTTCTTTTACTGTGTTTGTCAATTGGTGATTTATGTTGTGTTTTGTTTAATTAATTTAAAAAAATTAGGTGTATTTTGCTTAAAATAGCAAAATTATCTGCCAATGGAACAAGAAAATTTGGCTTGTCAAGACTTTCCAAAACAAGTAAAAAATATCTAATATCCTTCTAATTTTTTTCTGAAACATTTCTAGATATTTCTAGATCTTTTCCTGGATTTTCTCAATTTTTTTCTAGGTCAGCTTCTAGATTTTGCTAGATCCTTTTAATTTCTCAAAAAAAAAATTGATATTCCTAGACTTTTTTCTCGATTTTTTTCCTAGTTCTTCTGAGAGCTTTTCTAGATCCTAGATTAATTATTTTTTTTAGATTTTTCTTGATCCTTCTCTAGATTTTTCTAAAGTATTTCTAGATTTTTTTAGATCATTTTTCTAGAATCTAGAAATGCTTTAGAAAAATCTAGAAAAGATCAAGAAAAATCTAGAAACATCTGGAAAAGATTTCGAATAATTAAAAGGATCTTGAAAAATCTAGAAAATGATCTAGAAATGCTCTTATAAAAACTAGGAAAAAATCCAGAAAAAGATAAAAAAAAATCTAGAATATGATCTAGAAAACAAATATCTAGAAAATCCAGAAAAAGATCTAGAAATATCTAGAAATGCTTTCTAGAGAAGGATTAACAAAAATCTAGAAAAGCTCTAGATCTCTAGGTTTTTTTTTCAATCTCACTTTTTAGAGTTTTCTAGATCCTTCTCTAAGTTTTTCTAAAGCTTTTCTAGATATTTCTAGACTTTTTTTCAATTGGTTTCCTAGTTTTTCCTAGAGCTTTTCTACATTTTTCTTGATTATTTTCTAGATTTTTCTTGATCCTTCTCTAGATCTTTGAAAGCATTTCCTGATATTTCTAGATCTTTTTCTGGATTTTCTAGATTTTTTTTCTAGAATCTAGAAATGCTTTAGAAAAATCTAGAGAAAGATCAAGAAAAATCTAGAAAATAATCTAGAAATATCTAGAAAGATTTCAAAAAATTAAAAGGGTCTAGAAAAATCTAGAAAATTATCTAGAAATATCTAGAAAGATTTCAAAAAATTAAAAGGGTCTAGAAAAATCTAGAAAATGATCTAGAAATGCTCTTGTAAAAACTAGGAAAAAATCCAGAAAAAGATTTTTTTTTAAATCTAGAATATGATCTAGAAAACAAATATCTAGAAAATCCATAAAAAGATCTAGAAATATCTAGAAATGCTTTCGAAAACTCTAGAGAAGATCAAGAAAAATCTAGAAACATCTGGAAAAGATTTCGAATAATTAAAAGGATCTTGAAAAATCTGGAAAATGATCTAGAAATGCTCTTGTAAAAACTAGGAAAAAATCCAGAAAAAGATAAAAAAAAATCTAGAATATGATCTAGAAAACAAATATCTAGAAAATCCAGAAAAAGATCTTTTTGGCCGTATTGCCTCCTTCGGTGTCGTAAACTCTGAAGGCGAGTCGACTGAATCGGGTATATATTAGGGCGTGACATTTAAATGATGCTCGTTTCGAGCCGCCACATTTATCAACAGCCGATCATTTTTACGCTGTGATTGGAGAGATACGATCTTTTGATAAATCCCACGTGAACCCTGTCGTAAGACGGAATATACACTCAGATCTGCGCTGGTTTCTACGCTCGCTTGATAAATGAGGGCCACTGTGTTTAGGCAACTCATCAGGCGTAAAGTTGACGGGGGACATCAGTTCTCGTCCCTTATTGAAGTCTTGGATTCATGTGACAAAGTTGTTTTCGGTTGTGAACAGGATTAAATCAACCAGCAGAGCTACAATGCTCACAGAGAGACTTAACAGCATTTTGTTGCTCATGTTTGAAAAACAGCTCACGGAGAGACTGGACTCCGATGAAATAATAAATGCGTTCAAGGCCAAGCCACGCCGTCTCGCCCTGTAAATTCAGAGCACAGGTGAGCGCAATATCGTTGTGTCCTTTACTCTGCTGCTAAGCCCAATGTGTTCAGATGATTAAATAGTGTTTTTGATCACATGTAATGTGGATACGTTATGGCTCCGTGCATGAGTATGTGTATGAATGTTATATTTCACTATGTTCATCTCATTGGGCACGCAATGTCTGTGTGTGTATTGTGTTTTTGCGGTGTGCTTTTTCTATTATTTTGTTGTGCTGGGCTTACACCAAACGATTTCCACAGTCCCAGACTAAAAACTGAAAGTCTTTAGTAAATCTAGGAGTTTTACTGGAGTCATGGCGCTCCCGTCATCTCCATTGTTAAATTTAAGGTAGTAATCTGCTCTGTTTCATATCAGTCTTTTCCTAGTCTTGGGTTTGGATCACAAGTCTCAGTGATGTAACACAATCAACAACCAATATATGAGCAGGGAAAGGTCCCCGGTTCCAGACGGGCCAGTAAAACCACTTCCACAGGAAAAAGGAACATCACAATAATGATATTAAGCTCAGTCCTAAATACAAATATAGTGATGTCATATATTTACGGCCACAAGCGGGATTTTTGGGGCGCTGTTTCTTCGTAAAGAGAACAGTAAGGAGACCCAGTAAAAATGTATAAATAAGGCCTATACATAAATAAGTAATAAATAATCGATAATTAATGTATGATTAACTAAATGAGAGTTGAAAGAGCTGATAAATATAAATATTCAATTAAACAGGGCATAAATGTATATCATGAAAAACAGAAACCATTTTTCAGCTTTGTGATGGGCATTTTGTGGCGTCTATTCTTCTTTTTTATTGTTTTTGTTTTTTTCAACACAAACCACTGCACACACTAGAGCAGCTGTAGCCAAAAGCTGCTTCTCCTCCATTTAGTCAATTTTTACTTAGAGCATGATGAGGAAAAAAAATGCATGGTAGGTAAAAAATGCTAAAAGAATCTAGTTGTAGTCTTGAAAATATTGACCCTGGTCCCTGATTGATTGACAGTCTTTGTAGAATCTCAGTGTGAGACTAGGCTGTGACTAAAAACTCTAAAGACTTGTCTTTATATGTGAGCAGGTGTGAGCTGATAGTCTTCCAGGAGTCTTTTCCAAATCTTTTCAAAGTCTTCTGGTGTATAGGTAGCATTATCGATTTATTTGAGAGCACGTCACAAGTGAATGTTTAGACCTGCTGTAAACTAACTGTTGACTATTACTGAAGAGAATGTGTGGATATGTTGTTATTGTGTTAATAATGTTGTATTCCAGAGACACATTCTTTTGAATGTTTGTGGAGGTGTAATACTCTGTTTAAAATAAATTTGGCACACCCAATGTCTTTTTTCTGGCTACGCCAGTGCATGGATTGCTTTAATTGTGAAACGAAGAGGCTGTTAAACTCAAAATGTGTCATCATAAAGTAAATCATTATTTGTACATTGAGACGAGCGTACACACAGGCGTCCGCTCTGTTCGCTGGTGGCACGAATGACCCATCGCTATTTGATTTCCACACACACGACACAGTGTGTCTGTATGCCCATGTAGAATTGTACTTAACAGTCACGCGGGTCTTCATGTCATGTATTTGAGGCGTAGTTCACCCGTCACACAGCCGTCACGTAGGCGTATGCGCAACAACGCGTGTACAGCATCTGCGTGACGCCTACGTGATGCTCGTCTGTCCATTGAAAGTGAATGGAATTTACACGCGCAAGTTAGACGTTTGATGTCACCGCATAGGCGCTGTACACACGTTTTAGTATAGTGTGCTGGCATAAAATACCCGTCATAGTGTGTGTGTGTTTGTGTGTGTGTGTGTGTGTGTGTGTGTGTGTGTGTGTGTGTGGCCTTTTGAATGTGTCCATGAACACAGAAGATTCATCGACATTAGATTCAGGCTGATCCTGTCGACGTGTCTGACTTTGGAGATTTAAATATTAAATGAAGGTCCGCTGTTGTGTCTAGTGGATAAATACGCTCACTCTTGTCTCATATGACACACACTTATGACAGTAATGAACTGCACACGCCCAAACCAAGTATGCATCCGAGTTATTCAGGCCAGGGCTTCACCCCTCACAACCCCCCGATGTTTTATACTGCCATGCGAAAAATTGCAATCATGTACAAAAAGATAGTGGTTGCAAAAGATGCACAAATAATGTTGCTATCAGCGGCTGCAATCTTTGTGAATTCACCACTCAGTGTACAACTTAAATTCAATGAACTGAACATGGATATGGTCAGTAATACAATGACGGCTGTCAGTACAGTAGGTAATACGGTGCTCAAAATGGTAAATCTCTCTTACAGGGTGTCTTCTTTAAGGGACCTGGTGAGCAGGAAGTACCTCCACCTTAAAAAACACCCTCTGCTGAGTGGGGAGGGAAACAGTGCCAAGGATGTGCTTTTTCTGTTCAATGGGATGGAGAAGATGAAAGTGGACTTCAGAATTGGAGCCACAGAGCTTTGCAGTGATCCTAATGAGGCTCTGTCTCCAGGGGTAGTAGTGGTCAACCTGCTGAGGAAATACCTGCTGCCTGAGGTAAGGGACAGTCCAATATTACTACAATGTTATTTTTCTTTCTTGTTCTGTTTTAATGAAATATGTCTGAACTGTCATCTGTCTATACATGTGTAAAATGGCGCCTTTATCATATAAAGGTGCATCTCAATACATTAGAATACGATGGAAAACTCAGTTTCCAGTAGTTCAAGTCAAATAGCCCCAACCAAGTATTGAGTGCATATAGATGGACATACTTTTCAGAGGCCAACATTTCCATATTAAACAAACTTTTTAAAATTGGTCTTTTGTAATATTCACATTTTTTTTGAGACACTGAACTTTAGGTCTTCATTAAATGTAAGCCATAATCATTATAATTATAAGAAATTAAATAAATTAAGACATGAAATGTTTAATTCTGTGTGTAATGCACCTGTATGGTAAATAGTAAACCGACTGCACTTATATAGCGCTTTTCTAGTCTTTGCGACCACTCAAAGTGATTTACAGCTACAGACGCTCATTCACCCATTCACACACATTCACACTGGTGGCCGAGGTGGCCGACACTGATGAACACATAATCGAGAACACTTAGGGGTTCAGTATCTTGACCAAGGATACTTGAACATGTAGGTTGCCATGGTCAGGGATCGAACCACCATCCGTGGGCGACCAACTGAGGCCTTATATTTTACAATACATTGTTGTGTTGTAAAATACTTAAGGCCTGTTACCTCTCCACCCTGTGGGTACTGATGGAATTAGGGCTGTGGCTGTGTTTGCATTTTGAAAAATTTACCACATGAGCCAAGTTAACCCTTGTGCCTTCCTCAGGCATTTTTGTACATTTTTCTCTTCTTTTTTTTTTCATTTGTTAACCATTTTGGCTGTGTTACAGCTTGATGCATGAATTTTTGCAGGAACTTTTCTATTTAGTGAAATGTTTTAAATCCATTGTCATTAACCCTTACATGTCTTTTGTGCTCCATTGGTGCATTTACTACCACCCTCGTGGCCAAAAACGTCCACGCACAGTAAAACTGCTATAAAATAAAAATACATCTATATTTTTTTTAGATTTTTTTTTCATAAATCTCTTCAGACTTGTTCAAAACTATCAAACATTAAATACTTTTCAAAAGTTTAACCCTTTATGTGCCAGTTTATAAATTCAAAGTTTTCGATAATTTCTTCCAAAAAAACACGAAAAATGAATTTTTTCCCATAAAATAAACAGTAGGAAGCTGGAATTTTGGTGGTGATTAGAGTCTTGGATATGTTTAGAGTTTTTCTACCCACACCAAGTGTAACAGGAGCATTCAGAGAGAGCACCAGGTCACATAATGCAAGACCTGCTGGACACACACACATCACACACACATCACACACACATCATACACCACATCACACAACACATCACACAGATCACACATTACATTACACCACACCCCCTAATAGTCCCAAACCTCCATTATATAACTGGCAAAAATAGATGAATTTCATTCATCGGCCTACAATGGGAAAATGGTGGAATTTGGTGGAATACAGTGAAAATGTCAAATATCACTAATATTCTTCAAAATGAAATGCTGACATTACAGAATGCATGGTTTTATACCTTAATGGCAGTGAGATTTAAAAATGTGGTTTGAATGGAAGTCTATGAGGCATTTTTGTCCACGAGGGACGGCAGAGGGAGTATTTGGCACTACATAAAAAATACTAATGCAATCAAATCAATTTTGTTGCTAATCTTTGACATATCCAAGACTCTAATCACCACCAAAATCCCAGCTTCCTACTATTTATTTTATGGGAAAAAATTCATTTTTCGTGTTTTTTTGGAAGAAATTATCGAAAACTTTGAATTTATAAACTGGCATATAAAGGGTTAAACTTTTGAAAATTATTTAATGTTTGATAGTTTTGAACAAGTCTGAAGTTGTTTAAGAGATTTATGAAAAAAAAATCTGAAAAAAATATTGATGTATTTTTATTTTATAGCAGTTTTACTGTGCGTGGACGTTTTTGTCCACGAGGGACGGCAGATGGAGTATTTGGCACTACATAAAAAATACTAATGCAATCAAATCAATTTTGTTGCTAATCTTTGACATATCCAAGACTCTAATCACCACCAAAATTCCAGCTTCCTACTATTTATTTTATGGGAAAAAAATCATTTTTCTTGTTTTTTTGGAAGAAATTATCGAAAACTTTGAATTTATAAACTGGCATATAAAGGGTTAAACTTTTGAAAATGATTTAATGTTTGATAGTTTTGAACAAGTCTGAAGTTGTTTAAGAGATTTATGGAAAAAAAAATTTAAAAAAATATTGATGTATTTTTATTTTATAGCAGTTTTACTGTGCGTGGACGTTTTTGTCCACGAGGGTGGTTAGAGGTAGAAAATTTGAGGGAGGCACAAGGGTTAAAAGATGTAATCCCCCCCGCCCCCTTAATATTCTTTACCAGACTTTGTTTTTCAGAGATTTTCTGTGTTCTGTGATATCTGTGATTGGTTATGGACGTTGGCTGCTGTATGTTTTGCAGGCCAGCATCTTGGTTGTCACAAGGATGTCAGCCCTGGACCGGATCCCTCAGAAGTATGTAACTCGCTATGCACAGATTTGTGGCTTCAATGACCCGGACCGCCAGCGGGCCTATTTCACCAGCCGCCTCCTGCAGCAGAGCAAGGGGACTCAACATAACCATGAGGCCCATGCTCTTATAGAGCTACTTTACCTCAACCTGCAGAGAGAAAGCCAGCTGGCAGCAGCCTGCTTTCTACCCTCCTATTGCTGGCTCACTTGTGCCACGTTACACTTCCTCCATTTCACCGACGCCAAGGCACCCATCCGCACGCTGACTGGAATATACACCAGCTTCCTCAGGCTCAACTTTGGAGGTGAGGTGCTGGGAGCAGGCCCAGGGTCAAATGTGCCCATTCAGGAACACCACACTTCTCTGATGTTGTATGTAGTCCGTACACTTGGGAAACTTGCGTTTGACGGTGTGACATACAAGCGCACGTCCTTCTCAGAAAAGGAGCTGGAGCAGTGGATAGGAGGGAAGACCAAGACGGATGAGGAGCTACGACAGCTGACCATGTTCAGGACCGATGTGCTGGACTTTTTCTTGGCTCCTTGTGTAGAAAATGGTAAACGTTTCTCAGAGGAACCCAGCGAGAACAGTGAGAGGCGCTATGTGTTTGCCGTCCCAGCCATGCAGGAGTACCTGGCGGCTCTGTACGTGGTTCTAGGAGAGAACAAATCTGCTCTTGAGAAGATGACCAGGCAGGTGTCTGTGGCCATCGGTCAGGCAAGTGAAGATGTCAACGCCCTCGTCAATATCCTCTCTAAGTTCATCCCCCTCCGGATATTTGCCGTGTTCAACCTCCTTAAGCTTTTTCCAAAGCTCTATGAGAAAATTAGCAGTCGCAACAAAGGCAGCATTGCCAGAACCATGGCGGCTGAGATGTTCCGCACCGAGGACAGCCACAACGAGGACGTCCTGGATCAGGTGGAGCAGAGCCTCCTGGGAGTCCATGGCCCGCAGCCAAAGCAGTGCAGTGAAGGCCAGCCATTTGAGCTCTACCCCATCTTCATGGGTGGACTCCTGCATTATGGGAATCGTGTCCTTCTCCAGCAGCTTGGCTGTAGCATTCAGAGCACCACTGTGGCCCAGATCACACAGGCCCTGAGGAAGTATCTAGTCAGAGGTAACATATCTGTTCTTTTCAGTCTTGCTCATAGAGTATGCTTTTTATTCATGTTTGAAGAAGTTGAACTTAACTAAACAACTGATTTTGTATTGAAATAATTTGATATTAGTCTGTTAACTTAAAACATCTTGAATACCCTATAAAGCCAAGTATTTTATACACAAGTTTTTAAGACCTCTAAATCAGTGTGATATTGTTATTCCTAAAAAAACCCTGATGGATACCATTATTCATAGGAAAACAGTGTTGAAAATGTACCAATTTCGATACAGCAAGTATTAACAATAATTTATTTGAAAATTTGTCAATTGTCCTTTTATATGCATTAAATAAAGCGACATACAGTTTTTTTCTCATTTAGGTAGACTAAGTAAAGGTTTAACTGATATAATTAGATATATTTAGTGTAAAATTGAGATATCTCAAAAAATTCAAAGAATCTTTTTTGTGTGTATGTATTTTTAGATGGCAAAAAATTGAGTATTGCAGATTTGTAGAAGATAAACAAACTGAGCAACAAATTGTACAAAAATACCAGATGTAGCAAAACATATTTGCTGGTTCCACTGGTGGATGTATCATTGTTGCATGAAAACTTCATATCAGTAGATGTATGAATGTTGTGTTATATGGAAAAAAATGTTTTTGTATGTTTGAGGAAAATGTTAAAAGGAAAGTCAAAGTTTTAATTGGTTTAAAATGTTTTTGTTAGTTCAAGAAAACAAACTGCTTCACAGACTTCCAGTCTATTTAGACAGAGCATGTCCTAAACAGTTAAATTGAATTTAGGAGTGCTGATAACATTTTTAGGTGACAGTGACAGGACCGATACTGGACATATTCAGATACAGCTTTGTGGTAGTTTAATCTATTTTTTTTTTCTTTCTATCCGTGGATAATGACAATCTTCATCTTAATTATTGCTAGAGCTCAGCAAGCCGCAGCCACCAGAGGAGCTGATGGATCTACTGGTCCTCCTGTATGAGTTTCAGAACCCCAGACTGACTGCAGAGGTTCTGGCCTCGATCAGAACCATCCGCCTCAAAGACATTCGTATGACGCCACTCAAATGCTTTGTACTGAGTTCTGTGCTCTCGTGCACTTCTGCAAGGTAAAGTATGGACTGTGCTCTAACTGCCACCTGATCAGTCTGTAAGGTTTACTTGGTTTGTTTTGCTTGTCAATGTATTTTAAGTGAAATTGTAAGCTTGGCCATATTTACTGCTGGAAAATCTCAAGCAGCCATGACTGAGCCCTGGTTGATAATAATAATACAAATAAATGTTCACTTATCCAATATAATCAGGTTTTACCGTATACCTATCACAACAACTAAATGTCATTTCTGAAATGTGTAATGACCATGGCATATTGCCAATTTATAGCATTGCAATATTTTGCATGACAATAATGGATAGATTCATGGGTACCTGGTATTGATATTTTATTATATAAATTATTAGTATTGCAAAAACAAATGAGGCTTTCAGGCTGTAGAACAATAGATTAAATGTTTTTTTAGATGGTGTACAACACTTCTATTTTATGGCATCTACTGCTGACTGCTATATCCTCCTAAAGATACCCTGTCCCCTAACTGAAACTATAGAGTAGAGTAGAGTAAACGAGGAAAGGAAACGAGGAAATAGGGAAATGAGGAAATAAGGAAAGGAAACGAGGAAATAAGGAAAGGAAACAAGGAAAGGAAACAAGGAAATGAGGAAATTAGGAAAGGAAAAGAGGAAAGGAAACAAGGAAACGAGGGAAGGAAACAAGGAAAGGAAACGAGGAAATAAAGAAAGGAAACAAGGGAATAAGGAAAGGAAACGAGGAAATAAGGAAAGGAAACAAGGAAATAAGGAAAGGAAACGAGGAGAGGAGAGTAAACAAGGAGAGGAGGAGGAGTAGTGCATAAAAATATCTTAAGTGTCTTTCCTACTGTCCTAGAGTAGAGTAGGGTAGAGGAGAGGAAACAAGGAGAGGAGAAGAAAAGAAGGAGAGGAGGAGAGAAAGTGCATAAAAAATGTGTTACGTGTCTTTCCTACTATCTTAGCTTTTGGAGATGTTGTACTCCATCTAATGTGGTTAGCACTGTGGCCTCACAGTAACAGGGACCCAGGTTTGAATCTGGCTTGGGGCCCTTCTGTGTGGACTTTGCATGTCCTCCCTGTGCCAGTGTGGGTTTTCTTCAGGAGATTAGGTTTATTGGTGACTCTAAATTGGCTGAGGTGTGAATGAAAATGTGACCAGGTGTCTGACTACAGTCAGTTATTGTATCTCAGTATGAAACTCAAATGATTAGCATAGGTAATCTTGTAATGGATTATTTAAAAATGTGTTATGTTGTCTTCCTGTAGTCATTACCTTGAAGAGCTGGACCTGTCCTCCTGTCTCCTGACTCACAACATGCTTCAGATACTGTTGCCTGCCTTCAGAAACACACATAAACTCAAGTGAGACAAAACTGGATTACAGTGAATGTAAAAATCTGGCTCTCTGAAAAGAATTTTTGCATGATGCTGAAAATGTACACATTATAGTACTAACAAGTTACCAGGTTTAATATGATTATATTTTATTTCTTACTTAAGCATTCTACATTGACCCAGAAAAGATTTGAAAATAATTTTGAGTTTGACTATGTTTGATGTGTGCACTTTTGGACTGTGGGGTTTTTGTTTGTGTGAAAGAATATTTTGGTCTACTCTAACATTTAGTTTCTGTTGTCCTTTGGGTTGAATATAGTCATATAAGCTGTGGGGTGTTTATTTTAATGAATGTGCATCCTTTGTTAGCATGCGTGTGCTGTGTGTGTTGTGATGGTTGTGTCTGCCTGTTTCTGTTGTCCTCAGTCTGCAGTTTAACAGCCTTGGTCCTGAGTCCTGCATCTTCCTGAGAGATCTGCTACTAGACCCCCAGAGCTCAATCAGAACTCTACAGTAAGACTAAACTTTTATGGATGTTTTAATGTTTTATTTAGCCTGTGTCCACAGAAATCCTCTCTTAACTGTGCTGCTGAATAGAACATTCCATTTTTAATTAACTAAACACTAATCATGTGTGAATCAGCGCAGCGGCCCCACGATACGCTTTAATCCCGATACTTCAGTCACGACACAATGTTTTTGAGATTTTAAGCATTTTGCAATATGGTGAGTATTTAATACAATATTTTGTGATTGTTTAACTGCATTTTGTGTCTACAAAATTAAATGCAAGAATTGTTTTGTCAAGTCAGAGAAAATTCTCAGTCTATTCATCTCACTTCAGTATTTTTATTTCTCCACAATGAGAGTCAAACCCACAGACTGACCAACAAAGTATTCAGTCAAACTGAACTGAACTGATGTCAAACATGTATGAAATACAACAACTGCAGAATTTTATCAAACATTCAAACACTTTGAGCTTTACTGCTCTGAATGTTTTTGAATGAAACATAAAAAAGGCTCAATTTGCAGCGTTATTTAGACATTTTCCCGACACGATATATAACTTCTTGACACACATGGTGCCTATAGATTCTTTAGATCTTCTAGTTTCATAGGATACCAGTATATTCCTAAAAGTGAGCCTGCTATGGCCTCCAGTAAAAAAACTTTGAAAATACAGACGGGCTGTCAGAAAGCTAAATATATATACGGCCATGAATCGATATACTTTTGCCACGCAAAATATCGCAATACTATGCTGTATCGATTTTTTCCCACCTCTACTATGCACATGACTTCCACAGTAGCTTGACTGCGGATATTTTAAAGGTCATAGGTCAATGTTACAGCAGTCACATGACTCTGCTTAATGACAGGCTGCAAATATTTTCTAGGCACAAATCTGCTACCAACTTTCTGCTGCGCTTCGCCAGCCAACTGCAGTTTTCCATCGACATTGCATGGCAGTTTTTCTTCAACATACTTTGCTGCTGTATGGTGAATTAGCTGTTTTCCAAGGGAAATACTCCATTCACATTTTGTAAACAGTGATGTTATTTTAAAAAACAGCTGTGTCTGAACAACCTGCCTTCAGCCTCCAAGCTATGGTTGGAAAGCTCAGAGAAGCATCCTCCTCAGCTCCAGAACTGTGTTGTAGCTTACTTCATGGCTAACCTCGTCTCTATTCTCTGAACCTAGTACACCTGTTCAAAGAGACTACATAATCCACTATTTCTTAAATCAATTTTCAGACTTTCCCTCAGGGAACACGAAATTATACAACTATTTCACATGCCTGGTGGCACTGACCATGACAAGTAAAAATAATATCATGAGCTTGATAGTGTAGGCCAAAGTCACGTTATTCTAGTGGCAATGTTGGAGACTACTAGTAACAGAATTGTACATTTGTCAATAACTGGAATTGGAAATATAATAATTTTTATGTCTGCATGGGAGAAATATGTTAATTTATAGATAAAATGTCACAATTGTGACCGAACATAAAACACACTTTTTCACAATTTTTTCCACAAAAATCATTAAAAAATAATGATTTGATTATTTCAAAGGGGTACTAATGACACATGATTTGGATATTTTCATGTCTGGGAAAAATCTGGGATTAAATGGGTTAATTGTCTTTAATCTTTATTGGTGTCAGTGTGGTGCAGTCTACTGTTATATTTCACTGTTTTATATTTTTATTTTTCCATATGTATGCATGTTTTGAGCTACAGAAACCATTCAAATGTCAAATGTTTAATACTCTTGTCCAGCATTCAAAGTTTTAAAATATTAAGCTTTTTTCAACAAATGTTTACAATGTGAAGTCAGTGAGTAGGATGGAACCAGTGATCACAAGTCCGATACCTGACCCCAACCCTTTTAACTATAACTCCCCAAATGTAGCAAAAGGAGACGACATTTCATAATAATTGTTTTCCGTCAGATCTTTTTCATGATCTTGACCTGTCAAACTGCACGTGACGGTAGCTTCATTCATTTCACAACAGTTAGACAAGAAAAAAAGACAAAGGGACTGAGCCTTGTTGCTGGAAACACACTTGTGAGGGTAAGTGTTTGTATTTTACACTCAAAGTCTTTTAAAACTTCTTATAGCAAAGCAACTATACCAATATGAATACAGAGAGGACAATACATAGAGCAAACAAAAAAAGCAATTATCGGCCTAACTCAACATTTTTACTTTTGGACATTTCCAACGTGATCTCCCTTAGAGTGGGAGGAGGAAACATCCATTGGGTCACAGCAGCTCCATGTGTTGGGAAATTCAAGTCTTTTTACCGACTCAGATCACTGACTCTCGGACAGTCTTTTAACTAATCTTATAACTAAGAAATATTTTTACGGTAACTATTGTGACTGGTGGGATTAAATGGGTTAAGTGTGATTGCTGCAACAACAAAAAAACACACAAAAATGGCCACAGGTAGGTGTTAGATGAAGACGACAGACTTTTACTGCAGTTTGTGTAAACAACAAACCTCCAACATGTCATCAAGGTAAACAGCACCTCTTACCATGCTAATTAAGTTGGATTGGTGAACCATTTGTGCTTAAATGGTTATGGTTGCTCGTGGTTCAACTCACTGTGAAACTTAGTTTTGACTTGTGCATTATAGAGTCCATTGGTCCTACTTTTTTCTCTGACCATTTGCTAGATGTCAAACAACACAGCTACTGTCTTTCTTTGTGTTATCTGGTTAGTGTCACCATTTACATGTACAATGTCTCATTATTCTAACCTCAGACTGTGTGACAACCCTCTGCTGGAGACTGGAGCACGCACCCTGCTGGAGGTTTTGCCGGTGAACCAGTCCCTCACACACCTGTCCCTGATGCACACTGGGCTGGGAGACCAGGGGGCCTTGGAGCTGGCTGAGAGGCTTCAGAGACACAGGGGGCTCCAGGAGCTCAACGTGGCTTATAACAATATCGGAGACAGCGCTGCTCTGACTCTAGTGGACGCCTGCAGGGAGCATCCCAGCATTCACACTGTGCAGTAAGCAGCTCTTCACTACATCCAAAACTCTATATATTTATGTAGTTTGATTCCCCTTAAAGCTGATGTTGCCACATTTTTAAGTCAAGTTGTCTTACAAGACTTATTGCAATCAATACTTATTACATTAGGTAGCGAGAATGCAAGCTCACATTATTAATACCAACATTATTATTATTATTATTATATTATTATTATTATTATTATTATTATTATTATTATTATTATTAATAGTAGT
Organism: Centropristis striata; assembly: GCF_030273125.1. Lineage (NCBI taxonomy): Eukaryota > Metazoa > Chordata > Actinopteri > Perciformes > Serranidae > Centropristis > Centropristis striata. Next base: position 22,075,367 of record NC_081520.1, read on the forward strand.
AGTAGTATTATTGTGTGATTCTATTTCTCAAGATATACAGTCATGGAAAAAAAATATTAGGGCCACCCTTGTTTTCTTCAATTTGTTGTTCATTTTAATGCCTGGTACACCTAAAGGTATATTTGTTTGGACAAATATAATTAATTTAATTTAAGAGCTGATATCTAGACATTTGCCATGGTTTTCTTGATAATGATTTTGGTTATTATCAAGAAAACCATGGAAAATGTCGAGATATCAGTGACCCCTGTACGGAAAAGGGAAGTTTCTGTGTTGATGAAGGGTCTCGTGTCTTTGGGCAGCTTGTATCTGAACCCTCTTAGTGACGTGGGAAAGCAGTCGCTGTATGTCAGAGGTGTTCCCAAGACCCACAGTGGCAGCGACCGACGGGTCAAAGTCTTGGCTTCAGTCACAGAGGGCTCAGACGTCTCGGAGGACTGGCACCCTATCCTTGATGTGATACGAGAGAATGCCTCATCCTGGGACCGCGATCGACTGAAGCAGCAGCTTCAGGTACATAAAACTATGCAGTGTTTTTACAGAAAAAATCAAGATGACAGAACGAGGAAAGCCCAGAATGCACTTAAAGTTGAACTAAGCTACATCTGCAACTCACATGGATTAAAAAAGTGATAAAGCATATCCATAGCAAACACTACATTAATTATTAATTATCAATAAAAAGGAGAAACGTTTCCCCCTCTGCAGGTTTTCCTCAGGGATCTGGAGTGGGGGCGTCAGCAGCAGCAGAGCCTATGGAAGAGGCTGCACTTCCGCAGAGTGGAGAAGGGTGTCCGGCAGACTCTCAAGATGCTGGAGAAAGATAATCTACCTCCCTCCACAGGATACAGCAGATAACCAATAGGATAGGGCCGTATCATGTCCACACAGAAGAAACAATTCTCAGATACCTAGAAATCTATTGCAACATGCATTAGTTTTGCAATAGTTTGGGGGTGTGTTTCATCTCATGTGATGCTTTGAAACAAAAAATTGCTGCCAGCAGTGCATCAGCGAAGATGAACAGCTTAGTGTTGTGGTATGTTGTGGTACAAACTGACTGTGCACCTAATGTTTACATGGACTGCCTATTGAGGGAGATATATCAAGGACATGTGTATATTTGGAGTATGTGTGGTGTTCCAGATATGGCAGTGCTGTGAATATTCAGCTGACAGTGTTTAAGTGTTTCTAATGTGGGTACAAAGGCATGTATGGTTGCATGTCCTTGCCATATATATATATATATTTGTTTTTTTTAACTGTTTAACTTAAAGTATTCAAGTCAAGTTAAAGTTTATTTGTAGAGCACATTTAAAAAAAAACCTCAGTTGACCAAAGTGCTATATAATTATTAGAATACAATAAAATCAAACACAAATGTAGTAGTAAATAAAAAAAATTAAAACAATAAAATAATACTAAAACAATAAAATAATAATACAAAACTCAATTGAAAAACAGAGTTAGAGTTAAAAAGGAAATAAAAGAGTATTACTTGGTCAAAAGTCTTTATGTTTGGTTCAATGTTAAACGGTTATTATCTTTCAGACTCTTCTATTCCACTCACTCTGTAACTTAATGCATCTGTAAATCTGTATCTGTAAAAGTTCAATTGGTGCTCCTCTCATGTCTTCCACAGTTTTGGCTGCCATTTTATTTGGAGCCCCATCTATGCAAAGCCATGGTCATTACTTTTGAACTAAATGTGTATTTTCTTTCCTCCAACTTTATCTGAGAAGATAATATTTATTTACAGTACTGTATTTGTTGTACTTTTCTGCGTCTCTCTCTGATATTTCCAGCTGCCTAAACTCAATGCCATTAGTGCTGTAGTGTGTTTGACCTTGATGTGTTTGTTGGTTGTAAAGAGTGTTCAAAAGCAATACTTCTTTTGATACCGACTGAGGTCATGATTAGTTATGATATGATGCATGTTCTGTGCTGCATATGAAAAGAACGGACTCTTCAGAGAGTCTCATCAGTGCTGTAATATTGGTAATAGATTGTAATTGGAAGCAGTTGCAATAAATACTATGCCGAAAAGTGTTTTCTTAGTTGTTATTTTTAAAAACATTTATTGATAACTTATAAGTTAGTTTAAGTGCTTTTGATTTACATTACTTTTCCAACTCTTTGGTCATAAACCAAAGTATTGGACACAATAAGTTCACTGAAAATGTCAATTGTCTGAATCAAATTTGGTGGCAATCCATCCATATCCACAGGCCTACACCTGGTCAGTAACCCAACTTGCTCTGGATTTCCACGCCTGACTCAACTCATCTGTAAGTCTATTTAGCTTTTAGCTAGCTATCTATCAGAGTTTTAAAGTGTTCTACAAGGTTCGATTTTCCAATAATATTCAAATAGTTTCCAGCGAATATCAATGTGTATGTGCTGGTTGATGTACGTACCTTATGAAAAGTAAGTGTTTTATGGAGTTGCAGATGTTGTAGTGTGGCATGTAATGTACGAATACATACTTCCTATAGGCACTGCACTAGTTATAGTAGATCCATTACACACAGAATGAAATGTTTCATGTCTTAAATTATTTAATTTCTTCTAATTATAATGATTATAGCTTACATTTAATAAATGCCTAAAATTCAATGTCTCAATAAAATTGAATATAACAAAAGACCAATTTTTAAAAGTATGTTTAAACCTTTGTCGGGCAAAGAACTATATTTCGTAATTTCAGGTAATATTGAGAAAAAAGTTGCAAATTTACTAGATTAAAGTGGCAAATCTACAGGAAAAAAAGTTGCAGATTTACGAGAAAAAAGTGGGGAAAAAGCAACTTTTTCCTCCCAGATTCACCACTTTAAATCTCATAAATCTGCACACTTTTATCTCGTAAACTTTTCTCAAAATTGTATTTTTGTATGTTGTTTTTTTTACACATTCTCGCAGTATGTAATATCGTCCAATATTCTCTTGGGTTGAAATTTGGAATTTGCAAGTATTTCAATGAGTGCCCTATTAAGGGTTAATATGAAAATGTTGGCCTCTGAAAAGTATGTGCATCTATATGCGCTCAACACTTGGTTGGGGCTATTTGACTTTTCCATCATATTCTACTGTATTGAGATGCACCTGTAACTGTATGGCATGCTTTGTAAACAGAATCTGTTGGGTAAAACTACATGAATGCCCTCTACTGATGACATGCTGTTATTTCACATATGGGTCGTGTGAATTAATGACAAGGCAGTAAAAGACTGTAACAGATCTGCATGTCTTTTTTTTCATTTATTGTATATGGTCCTCTTTGCAGTATCAGTGCTTCAGATTTGGTTTTAAAGTCATATTTAGGCATTTTGGGGGTAAACCTCACTGGCACTACACTTGCAGTATATCAATGTGAAATATGTTCAAATTACAGCACAATAAAGAAGCGGGTCCCCTTTAAAATTAACTTCCCCCTTATTTTGCTCATAATAACTCACATTATTAAAGGGGTCCATTTCTGGAGCATAGCATGTGTTCAGCTGCAACTCCAGTGTTAATAAAAAATAAATATGAAAACATAATTCAAGTCTATATATCCATATAAACAATCATTCACACAGACTTATTCTTGACCACTGTCCTTCATGTGTCTCATTACAGTAGAATATGATGTAAAAGTCCATTTCCAGTAGTTCAAGTCAAATAGCCCCAACCAAGTATTGAGTCATACAGATGGACATACTTTTCAGAGGCCAACATTTCCATATTAAACATACTTTTTAAAATTGGTCTTTTGTAATATTCAAATTTTTTGAGACAGTGAATTTTAGGTCTTCATTAAATGTAAGCCATAATCATTATAATTAGAATAAATTAAATACATTAAGACATGAAATGTTTCATTCTGTGTGTAATGGATCTATTTAATGAGATGTGATGCATTTATCTCACTGTAACTGTGTTTCTTTTGCCCTCAAGTATGTGTTTATTTTTTTTGTATTTGTCTAATATTAAAGTTAGTAAAATATACCACTCTGCTGCCAGTAGACTTGTCCATGTCTACCATGGCTATCTAAAGACCTTTATATACAATATTTATTTGTAGTACTGTACATTAATGACATTTTTAAAAAGGGAAGTGGCATCTTCAGATTTTTACTAGGGTGCCAGCTAAGAGGTTGTTAGACATATGGTCTGATTTGTTCTTGGATGACAGCTAAACAATTTACCAATTGTAGAAGCTACATTGTAAAAGTGTTGTCTCCTCCACCATAATATGTGACACTCCGCACGCAGCTTCTCTCTACCACTCAGTGAATGTTTAACCTAAATGGCTTTGGAGAAAGGAGTCACTGTTACACTTGCCGAAGGAGTCTTTTATTGCGTGTGTGTGTGTGTGTGTGTGTGTGTGTGTGTGTGTGTGTGTGTGTGTGTGTGTTTGTGTTTGTGTTTGTGTTTGTGTTGGTGTTTGTGTTTGTGTGTGTGTGTGTGTGTGTGTGTGTGTTTGTGTGTTTGTTTGTGTGTGTGTGTGTGTGTGTGTGTGTGTGTGTCCATGAACACAGAAGATTCATCAACATTAGATTCAGGCTGATCCTGTCGACGTGTCTGACTTTGGAGATTTAAGTATTAAATGAAGGTCCGCTGTTGTGTCTAGTGGATAAATACGCTCTCTCTTGTCTCTTATGACACACACTTATGACAGTAATGAACTGCACACGCCCAAACCAAGTATGCATCCGAGTTATTCAGGCCAGGGCTTCACCCCTCACAACCCCCCGATGTTTTATACTGCCATGTGAAAAATTGCAATCATGTACAAAAAGATAGTGGTTGCAAAAGATGCACAAATAATGTTGCTATCAGCGGCTGCAATCTTTGTGAATTCACCACTCAGTGTACAACTTAAATTCAATGAACTGAACATGGATATGGTCAGTAATACAATGACGGCTGTCAGTACAGTAGGTAATACGGTGCTCAAAATGGTAAATCTCTCTTACAGGGTGTCTTCTTTAAGGGACCTGGTGAGCAGGAAGTACCTCCACCTTAAAAAACACCCTCTGCTGAGTGGGGAGGGAAACAGTGCCAAGGATGTGCTTTTTCTGTTCAATGGGATGGAGAAGATGAAAGTGGACTTCAGAATTGGAGCCACAGAGCTTTGCAGTGATCCTAATGAGGCTCTGTCTCCAGGGGTAGTAGTGGTCAACCTGCTGAGGAAATACCTGCTGCCTGAGGTAAGGGACAGTCCAATATTACTACAATGTTATTTTTCTTTCTTGTTCTGTTTTAATGAAATATGTCTGAACTGTCATCTGTCTATACATGTGTAAAATGGCACCTTTATGTGCCGATTCAGGAACACCACACTTCTCTGATGTTGTATGTAGTCCGTACACTTGGGAAACTGAGTTTGACGGTGTGACATACAAGCGCACGTCCTTCTCAGAAAAGGAGCTGGAGCAGTGGATAGGAGGGAAGACCAAGACGGATGAGGAGCTACGACAGCTGACCATGTTCAGGACCGATGTGCTGGACTTTTTCTTGGCTCCTTGTGTAGAAAATGGTAAACGTTTCTCACAGGAACCCAGCGAGAACAGTGAGAGGCGCTATGTGTTTGCCGTCCCAGCCATGCAGGAGTACCTGGCGGCTCTGTACGTGGTTCTAGGAGAGAACAAATCTGCTCTTGAGAAGATGACCAGGCAGGTGTCTGTGGCCATCGGTCAGGCAAGTGAAGATGTCAACGCCCTCGTCAATATCCTCTCTAAGTTCATCCCCCTCCGGATATTTGCCGTGTTCAACCTCCTTAAGCTTTTTCCAAAACTCTATGAGAAAATTAGCAGTCGCAACAAAGGCAGCATTGCCAGAACCATGGCGGCTGAGATGTTCCGCACCGAGGACAGCCACAACGAGGACGTCCTGGATCAGGTGGAGCAGAGCCTCCTGGGAGTCCATGGCCCGCAGCCAAAGCAGTGCAGTGAAGGCCAGCCATTTGAGCTCTACCCCATCTTCATGGGTGGACTCCTGCATTATGGGAATCGTGTCCTTCTCCAGCAGCTTGGCTGTAGCATTCAGAGCACCACTGTGGCCCAGATCACACAGGCCCTGAGGAAGTATCTAGTCAGAGGTAACATATCTGTTCTTTTCAGTCTTGCTCATAGAGTATGCTTTTTATTCATGTTTGAAGAAGTTGAACTTAACTAAAATACTAATTTTGTATTGAAATAATTTGATATTAGTCTGTTAACTTAAAACATCTTGAATACCCTATAAAGCCAAGTATTTGATACACAAGTTTTTAAGACCTCTAAATCAGTGTGATATTGTTATTCCTAAAAAAACCCTGATGGATACCATTATTCATAGGAAAACAGTGTTCAAAATGTACCAATGTCGATACAGCAAGTATTAACAATAACTTATTTGAAAATTTGTCAATTGTCCTTTTATATGCATTAAATAAAGCGACATACAGTCTTTTTCTCATTTAGGTAGACTAAGTAAAGGTTTAACTGATATAATTAGATATATTTAGTGTAAAATTGAGATATCTCAAAAAATTCAAAGAATCTTTTTTGTGTGTATGTATTTTTAGATGGCAAAAAATTGAGTATTGCAGATTTGTAGAAGATAAACAAACTGAGCAACAAATTGTACAAAAATACCAGATGTAGCAAAACATATTTGCTGGTTCCACTGGTGGATGTATCATTGTTGCATGAAAACTTCATATCAGTAGATGTATGAATGTTGTGTTATATGGAAAAAAATGTTTTTGTATGTTTGAGGAAAATGTTAAAAGGAAAGTCAAAGTTTTAATTGGTTTAAAATGTTTTTGTTAGTTCAAGAAAACAAACTGCTTCACAGACTTCCAGTCTATTTAGACAGAGCATGTCCTAAACAGTTAAATTGAATTTAGGAGTGCTGATAACATTTTTAGGTGACAGTGACAGGACCGATACTGGACATATTCAGATACAGCTTTGTGGTAGTTTAATCTATTTTTTTTTTCTTTCTATCCGTGGATAATGACAATCTTCATCTTAATTATTGCTAGAGCTCAGCAAGCCGCAGCCACCAGAGGAGCTGATGGATCTACTGGTCCTCCTGTATGAGTTTCAGAACCCCAGACGGACTGCAGAGGTTCTGGCCTCGATCAGAACCATCCGCCTCAAAGACATTCGTATGACGCCACTCAAATGCTTTGTACTGAGTTCTGTGCTCTCGTGCACTTCTGCAAGGTAAAGTATGGACTGTGCTCTAACTGCCACCTGTTCAGTCTGTAAGGTTTACTTGGTTTGTTTTGCTTGTCAGTGTATTTTAAGTGAAATTGTAAGCTTGGCCATATTTACTGCTGGAAAATCTCAAGCAGCCATGACTGAGCCCTGGTTGATAATATTAATACAAATAAATGTTCACTTATCCAATATAATCAGGTTTTACCGTATACCTATCACAACAACTAAATGTCATTTCTGAAATGTGTAATGACCATGGCATATTGTCAATTTATAGCATTGCAATATTTTGCATGACAATATAAATAATGGATAGATTCATGGGTACCTAGTATTGATATTTTATTATATAAATTATTAATATTGCAAATACAAATGAGGCTTTCAGGCTGTAGAACAATAGATTAAATGTTTTTTTAGTCTTAGCTTTCAGATGGTGTACAACACTTCTATTTTATGGCATCTACTGCTGACTGCTATCTCCTCCTAAAAAGATACCCTGTCCCCTAACTGAAACTATATAGTAGAGTACAGTAAGAGTAGAGGAAACGAGGAAAGGAAACTAGGAAATAAAGAAAGGAAATGAGGAAAGGAAACGAGGAAACGAGGAAAGGAAACGAGGAAATAAGGAAAGGAAACGAGGAAAGGAAACGAGGAAATAAGGAAAGGAAATGAGGAAAGGAAATAAGGAAAGGAAACGAGGAAAGGAAATAAGGAAAGGAAACGAGGAAATAAGGAAAGGAAACGAGGAAAGGAAACGAGGAAATAAGGAAAGGAAACGAGGAAATAAGGAAAGGAAACGAGGAAAGGAAATAAGGAAAGGAAACGAGGAAAGGAAACGAGGAAATAAGGAAAGGAAACGAGGAAAGGAAACTAAGAGAGGAAACGAGGAAAGGAAACAGGGAGAGGAGAAGAAAAGAAGGAGAGGAGGAGAGAAAGTGCATAAAAAATGTGTTACGTGTCTTTCCTACTATCTTAGCTGTTGGAAATGTTGTACTCCATCGAATGTGGTTAGCACTGTGGCCTCACAGTAACAGGGACCCGGGTTTGAATCTGGCTTGGGGCCCTTCTGTGTGGACTTTGCATGTCCTCCCTGTGCCAGTGTGGGTTCTCTTCAGGAGATTAGGTTTATTGGTGACTCTAAATTGGCTGAGGTGTGAATGAAAATGTGACCAGGTGTCTGACTACAGTCAGTTATTGTATCTATATATGAAACTCAAATGATTAGCATAGGTAATCTTGTAATGGATTATTTAAAAATGTGTTATGTTGTCTTCCTGTAGTCATTACCTTGAAGAGCTGGACCTGTCCTCCTGTCTCCTGACTCACAACATGCTTCAGATACTGTTGCCTGCCTTCAGAAACACACATAAACTCAAGTGAGACAAAACTGGATTACAGTGAATGTAAAAATCTGGCTCTCTGAAAAGAATTTTTGCATTATGCTGAAAATGTACACATTATAGTACTAAGAAGTTACCAGGTTTAATATGATATTTTATTTCTTACTTAAGCATTCTACATTGACCCAGAAACGATTTGAAAATAATTTTGAGTTTGACTATGTTTGATGTGTGCACTTTTGGACTGTGGGGTTTTTGTTTGTGTGAAAGAATATTTTGGTCGACTCTAACATAGACCCCCAGAGTTCAATCAGAACTCTACAGTAAGACTAAACTTTTATGGATGTTTTAATGTTTTATTTAGCCTGTGTCCACAGAAATCCTCTCTTAACTGTGCTGCTGAATGGAACATTCCATTTTCAATTAGCTAAACACTAATCATGTGTGAATCAGCGCAGCGGCCCCACGATACGTTTTAATCCCGATACTTGAGTCACGACACAATGTTATTGAGATTTTAAGCATTTTGCGATATGGTGAGTATTGTAATCCAATATATTGTGATTGTTTAACTGCATTTTGCGTCTACAAAATTAAATGCAAGAATTGTTTTGTCAAGTCAGAGAAAATTCTCAGTCTATTCATCTCACTTCAGTATTTTTATTTCTCCACAATGAGAGTCAAACCCACAGACTGATCAACAAAGTATTCAGTCAAACTGAACTGAACTGATATCAAACATGTATGGACAACAACAACTGCAGAATTTCATCAAACATTCAAACACTTTAAGCTTTACTGTAACTGTACGGCATGCTTTGTAAACAGAATCTGTTGGGGAAAACTGTACATGAATGCCCTCTACTGATGACATGCTGTTATTTCACATATGGGTCATGTGAATTAATAACAAGGCAGTAAAAGACTAACAGATCTGCATGTCATTTTTTTCATTTATTGTATATGGTCCTCTTTGCAGTATCAGTGCTTCAGATTTGGTTTTAAAGTCATATTTAGGCCTTTTGGGGTTAAACCTCACTGGCACTACACTTGCAGTATATCAATGTGAAATATGTTCAAATACAGCTCAATAAAGAAGCGGGTCCCCTTTAAAATTAACTTTCCCCTTATTTTGCTCATAATAACTCACATTATTAAAGGGGTCCATTTCTGGAGCATAGCATGTGTTCAGCTGCAACTCCAGTGTTCATAAAAAATAAATATGAAAACATAATTCAAGTCTATATATCCATACAAACGATCATTCACACAGACTTATTCTTGACCACTGTCCTTCATGTGTCTCATTACAGTAGAATATGATGTAAAAGTCCATTTCCAGTAGTTCAAGTCAAATAGCCCCAACCAAGTATTGAGTCATACAGATGGACATACTTTTCAGAGGCCAACATTTCCATATTAAACATACTTTTTAAAATTGGTCTTTTTCCATGTCTATCATGGCTATTTAAAAACCTTTATATTCAATATTTCTTTGTAGTACTGTACATTAATGACATTTTTAAAAAGGGAAGTGGCATCTTCAGATTTTTACTAAGGTGCCAGCTAAGAGGTTGTTAGACATATGGTCTGATTTGTTCTTGGATGACAGCTAAACAATTTACCAATTTTAGAAGCTACATTGTAAAAGTGTTGTCTCCTCCACCATAATATGTGACACTCCGCACGCAGCTTCTCTCTACCACTCAGTAAATGTTTAACCTAAATGGCTTTGGAGAAAGGAGTCACTGTTACACTTGCCGAAGGAGTCTTTTATTGCGTGTGTGTGTGTGTGTGTGTGTGTGTGTGTGTGTGTGCTGTGAACCTTGTCCATCCGCAGTGTGTCAGCCTGAGCAGCAACACACTCTCCATGAGGTCCTCCACAGGTAGGCTCTTTCTTTTGACTCTCCATGATTTGTCTATTCAAATACAAATTATACACCTGAGTCTTGATGTAATTCAATAATTTTGTTGCTGTGGTGCTACATGTGTGCTGTACTTGAATAAAGTCTTTGTGCCTGCTTCTTCTTTTTATGTTTCAGGAAAAGATTTGGTCTTAAAGGTGATAGCTTTGGATTTAGCAGCACATAGTGACTCCAGTTGTTTTGTGTTCCTAGGTTAAAAATTGCCCATTCACAGTCCGTGTCTGGATATTTGTGTACAACACTGAAGCAGTTCATAAAGGGAAACTTTGCCAATTTTCAAAATGTATACATTATTCATTTGGTCTAAGACAGTCTTAAAATATTGATGAAGAAAGAACAACTCCCTTCCAAATCCTAAAACTAGTGCTAAAGCTTAAAATTGTGACAACACAACACTGAACATTGCACTGCTGGCTGTAGTCGTTGGCTGGTACAAATCAAAATGACATTTGCTGTTAGTTGATACGGGGGCTGTAAAGTGGGTTGGCAGATTCCCAGAGCTATACAGCCATATAATTATCTGTTGTTTTTTACCTCTGTATCTTTGCTCTATTAAAATGTTAATCATAAAGACAGTTTGAAAAAAGGACTCTGAGATGGACCTCTGGCTAATTAGGGAGTTAGTGCCACAGGCCTTACAGGTAATGTTATGTTTTCTATGGTTCATTGGTATTGAGTCTAAAATAGAAAACAAAAATTCTGTGGGTGGAGCAGCTTCATACTTCACATGCAGATTTGCTTCATTGGTTTGCTGGCTTATAGAGAGTAGGTCGTGTTGACAAATATAAATGAAAAATGGTCTATGGTCTATGGACTTTCCTAGACAATAGAAAAACCAAGCCCAGTCCCCAGCCCAAAATGTTGGCATTGTATGTTCAGCAAACCACGCAGACCTGCAACATTTTTGCCAGCAAAGAAAATTTTGGCATTTTACATACCTGGATATGTTCATAGGTAATGTTTTTTTTTTTGTTTTCAGTCATACGTATGTCGATTCTTGTCAAAAAAGGTCACATTTTAAAATGGCTAAAAATGCTTAAAATGGGTCAATTATAGTCTGTTGATACATGTGGTATAGTTTATCCAAAAATAACCAAAAAACACCGTATTAATGGATGTACAAAAATGACCACCTTGAAAAAAAAGAGTCATACTTTAGTATTTCATTTTTTGAAGAAAAAAAAGGGTCAAATTTCAAAATGCCTAAAAATGCTTAAAATGGGTCAATTATAGTCTGCTGGTACATATTAGAGAATAATATGGTTGGAAATGAGAGGAAAACATCATATCATAATATTATGTTTTCTGCTGCCAGTAGACTTGTCCATGTCTACCATGGCTATTTAAAAACCTTTATATTCAATATTTCTTTGTAGTACTGTACATTAATGACATTTTTAAAAAGGGAAGTGGCATCTTCAGATTTACTAGGAGGTTGTTAGACATATGGTCCAACAATGACCCCCTCAAAATTTGTCAAAAATTGTCAAATTTTAAAAATGCCTAACAATGCTTAAAACATGTCAATTAGTTACTGAATTGACTTAGTTCCTGGAACTATCTGGTCAAAGAGGCCAATTAGTGAGCTTTTCTTGTCCTTTTATTTTTAATGGCACATAATGTGATGCCCTACCTTTTGACTTTTTCTGTACTGCTGCTATTTGACTGAGCTGGCTTGTAACCACAGAGAGTTGTGGCCCAATGGGAAAGCCCACTGGAGGGCAAAACAAAGCTGCTTTCCACTGTCAGCCAATGAATGCTCATCTCTCACCACACTGTCAGCCAAACTGTCAAAGAGTTGTTGTTCAATTCGTTATACAAACTAAATAAAAACAAGCCTGGGTTGTCTATATTTTATGTTTAAAACATAAACCCAGAAAGGATTTTGTAGATTTTTTAGATTTGCTTCATCCCTGGGAAAAGGCTAACTGGCTATCAACAATGAAACAGAACCTGACCACCGGTTATCTAATAACAATAATGTGCTCGCATAACCCATAGCCAAATAGAAGAAGTGTTCTCCTTAACCTGTAGCCAAATAGAAGAAGTGAGCCTTGCTCAGTATTAGGGCAGGATGTTCCCCTTTGACCTGCAGTTCAATAGAGGCAGTGAGCCTTAAATGTACGTTGAACGCTCTTCTGCAAAGTTTTAACAGTTCAGTTACAGCTAAGCTAAGCTAAGCTAAGCTAAGCTAAACTAAGCTAAGCTAAACTAAGCTAAATATTCCTATACTTCACCTCCATGTTGGAACAGTCAGTGGTAGGTGTTGTTTTCACGGTTAAATTTGACATTGTCTCCACTTAGTGCTTGTGCTTATGATAAGCAAGTGGGAGACCTACAACTTTTTTTTTTTTATAGTCGCAGCCACCTACAGGCTGAAGCTCTCTGTGGCTGCAGTTACCTACTCATTGTTTCATTGTCACTCCACAGGCTGCCAGCATGCGATGGAATTTCCACGGTACGTAGAGTTTTAAACACACTATCTCAGCACTGTTAACTCTAAACAGTAATTTGCTACTTTTAAAGCATCATGTCTGGACTTATCTGTTCAAAGAGGCCAAATAGTGAGCTTCTCTTATGCTTTAATTTTTGATAACACATAAGATTATTAACCCATAATGCTTCCTGTCGTTGCCAGTTCGTCTTCGTTCCCTTGTGACAAGTCCAGTATTCCTTCTGTGACTAATCTCTGTATTTATCGACTCTGTTTTGTAGTTTTGAACTTTTCCTTTTTGCTTGTGCCCTGTGGATACCTTTGCCTTGCTGACTGCCTGACAGTGCACCAACTACAGATTAGTAAAGCTTATTTGAACTGATCTACCTACCTGCCTCTATCCATTTTTCATTAGTTTTACCTTCAATCCAAAGGAAGGGATCGATAATCCAGCTCTGGTCATCACTGATGACCCTGGTGAGGTTTCATAGGCATGCCTTTGCATACAAATGTTTCAAAACCCTGTTTCAAAACAATAATTTCCCAAAGTGCCCCTCATGTTGATGATTTATACCAACCATTTGTGCAGAGCCCAGTCAGAACCCTGTGCCCATACTGTGCCAGTTAAAGCGCCTGGAGGGCCAGAGCTTCGGCTTCTACCTGCGGACGGACCAGAGCAGGCAGGGCTTTGAGATCAGAGATGTGGAGCCGTGGAGTCCTGCAGATCACAGCGGCCTCAGAGAGGGAGATCGAGTGCTGGAGGTCAACGACGAATATGTGGACAACATGGACTTCTGCAGCGTTAGTGTCCAGAATTTGGAAGACAATCAATCTGCAAGCTAAAATATAGCAACATCTCTAGGACCTGCGTTTGGAGAGCTCACATGTTTACTGGCCAGTAGTGTTTGGTCCATTGTGGGCAAACTAATGTGATGACCTGCCATACATGGAACTTCTAGCTTTTCTATTTTCATGTAAATTAATTTAATAATATGGAGTAGAAGAATATCATGAATGCTGTCATGATGATCAAAGATATTCTGGTGTTTTAATAGTCTACCCTGCAATACAGCTGAATAGATTGGTCCAATAGTATTTTATTGAGTTCGGATCTAATAGGATGTACATATTTTTTTAAACTTCCTGTACACACAGTGAAGGTGGTTGGAAAAGGTCTGTCTTGACTGAAGGTTTTTGTCACTCTTTAACCTCTTAACGATCCGTAATAGGACAATTAATGATTATAATGATGTTTTTCTGTCATTTTTGGAAATACTCTGCTATAATATGTATCAACAGACTGTAATTGGGCCATTTTAAACATTTTTGGGCATTTTAAAATTTGACCATTTTTGAGAAAAAATCAACATCTATGCCGTTTTTGTTTTGTTTTTTACATGTATGTGTAAACTATACTACTATATCTATCAATATACTAGAATATTGCAGGGTTTTGTTTTTTGTTTTTTGTTGTTTTACATCTTTGACATAATTTCCAGACATATTATAACATGTCTTGGTTTTGTACATTCTATAGTATTACATGTATCAACATATACTTCTACTGTTATTGTGTCAGATCAGATAGCTGAGAGTGATAGAAAACTGACTAATAGTCCAGAGGTTGATGGTTCATATCTCAGAAGTGGCAGTGAATTTCAAATTCTAACATCCACAACTGAGAAGTCAAATGTACCCAAAATCATCAACCATATGTCAGAAGACATAGCTCAGGGAGAGAGAAGACTCACTAAAAAACACTGTTGGTTCAAACATCATGAGCGGAAGTGAATTTTGAGGCTAAACTTCCACAGTGAAGGAGTCAAATACACACATTGAAGTGTTCCAGCAACATACTATGAATTTTCATGACAACTTTAATAAAGTTTTCTTTTTTATTATTTCTACATACAGAGTATTTGTGCTGAGACAAAATATACACAAATGCAAAAAAAGTGAATTTATCTTCCAATGTAACTTTTTGGTGTTCAACTGTATAGATATAAACACAGACATAAACAGTGTAACAGTTGTAAGAATATGAAGATATAGATAATGTAAATTACGACAAACCATTGCCGTCGGTTGTAATTATGCATAGTATAAAGAGTAAAGGCACAGAGGTGATGATGGTCTGGGATAAAATGCAGGGTCGTCATGAAGTCTCCATCACAGCAGCAGATCCCATATGATTTTCTCAGCAGTCGTCACTGTGTTACAGGGTCTCACACTGTGCTATATTTATTTTAATGATACACTGTGCTTTGACTTTTTATCACTTTAAGACCATTTCTTTGGCATACTATACTAGGGTGTTAGGCTAAACCTGAGACAATTTTTGGACATACTATAATATGGATTTTTTTTTTAAAGAATCCTTTTTGGACATACTGTAGTATGTTATTTTTTTCCCAAAAAGGACATCCTATAATATGGTGTTTTATGTTGATTTTTTAAAATACATATTAAAGCAGAATTTTCCAAAAGTGAGAGAAAAAAATCTTATATGATGACCAAAATTTTATTAAGCTCAAACTATGTTTACCTTTGTCAAAAATGGTCAAATTTAAAAATGCCTAAAAATGTTTTAAATGGCCCAATTTCAGTGTGATGATGCATGTCATCGCTTTATATTTCCAAAAATGACATGTTATGGGATGTACAAAATTTGAAGAAAAAAAAGTCATACTATAGTGTGTTTTTTTCAAAAATGGTCAAATAATAAAATGCTTAAAATTTTTGAAAATTGCCAAATTACAGTCCATAGATGCCACGAATGCCAATAAGGTCCATACCTTACTGGCATTTGTGATTCAAATGAAATAGAGTTCATGTACTGAATCATTTGTGTCTCTCTCTTTCTCCCTGTGATTACCTGACAGATGGTGTGGAAGATCCAGTCATGCGGCCTACACTTGTTTCTTCTGGTGTTGAGAAGGGAAGAGTATGAAAAGGTACTGTTTTGTTATTACACATCCTTATAGTATTTTTAATCACTTCCTTCCATCCCATGCGGTAAGGACAACAGGCAGGATTCACAGCTGTTATGATTGCTTCTTATAGCCACAAATGATATATTGGTTTTACATGCTTCCTGCTGGTAAAAAGTGTCACATGGGTGTGAAATACAAGCAGCATATTGTTTTTATGAGACACACAGCAGAGGCATATGTCTGTAAGAATGGTCATACATCAGTAAGGAGGGATATGTGCCATGTTGCAGTCAACCAATAGCAAAATACCACAGAGAATTAACATACTGTATATTTCCAATATAACAGTGGCCTTCCATTTCAACCTCAGCATCACTCTGTTATACATTGCACCTGTACTTGACAAAGGTTTGAAAAACATCTATTTATAGTTCAATTTCAATGTAACAAGATAAAGTTAGCACATCCTACATTCAGCCAATGATGAGCGGTAACTACTCAAAGAAACTGGAAAAACACAGTGGGTGATGGCTGCACTTCTTTCACAGTTAATTGGCTGGGACACTTACACTATTGATTGATAAACACAGTCTGTGCAAGAAGTTGTCCAACATAAACGGCAGAAAAGGTTGCGTGTCAGTATCACAAATTACGGCACATATGAACATATCGCGGCGCGGCTCGTGGCACAACGGCACATCCTAAAAATATCACACACGTACGGTCTGCAGTTGTAAAAAAAGACTGCAGTTTCTGTGGATTTATGCTGTAAAACCACTGACTTTAGGTTTAGGGCAAAAAAACTTCTAGTAAGGCATTAAAAAAGACAGTTAAAACAGTAAATAAATGTATGTAAATGCCAGAAGTAAAGAAATAATAATTATCAAATTAATTATTTTGTGATCTCCATATAACAAAGATCGTTTTATCGTGATGACGATCTAGATAAACTTAAGTTTTGAGGCTTAATTAGGCTGTTTTCAAGGAAGTGCCTGACAAGATGCAGCATAATCATTATATTTGTTATTCATTCATTACCATTAACCACTTATCCGCAATCGGGTCGCGGGGGGCTGGAGCCTATCCCAGCTGTCATTGGGCGAGAGGCAGGGTACACCCTGGACAGGACGCCAGACTATCGCAGGGCTAACACATAGAGACGGACAATCACACTCTCATTCACACCTACGGGCAATTTAGAGTCCCCAATTAAACCTAAATACATGTTTTTGGACTGTGGGAGGAAGCCAGAGAACCTGGTGAGAACCCACACTGACATGGGGAGAACATGCAAACTCCACACAGAAGAGAGGCGAACCGGCGACCCTCTAGCTGTGAGGCGAGAGCGCTAACCACTTCACCACCATGTAGCCTTATTTGTTAGTTAACTACAATTGTCAGGATCATGGTCACCAAGTAGCAATGTGGAATATCCTCAATATTAAGTAGCCATGTGGAACATGCAGTCTCTTCACAATGTGATGAAGTAGTTAAAAGGGTCATGTGACCGCCGCGAGTTACAGAAAAAACGTAATGTAACTTAAGTTTAAAATGGTTTACTTTTGTTTGATGCAAACACCGCTCTCCTGGGTGAAAGTCAGCTGCTTGTTCGACCCAACCACTAACCTCCAACCAAACAAGGGAATCCACTAATTAAATTAAATTTCGCTAAACTAAGTCAGCAAGATGGCAGCAGACGCATTACAGCGGATGGTGAAATGTGTAAATCTAGCTTGAATTTTGCTGCCTGTACACACGACCTATACTGACGTTTTTGACGGGAGAACAGGCTGGCGTGTAATCCAAGCAATGAGTGGGGAGTGAAACAGTATGATGCTGTATGATGTGATTCTTCCATGAGTTGACTCCTGTTCATGTCTTTCTTCTCCAGGCGGTGTCTGTTGGTGTGGACCTGCAGACACTGGCCAAGGCCTCAAAAGGTGAACGCTGGTCGAGACCCAGACTGTGTCACATCAGCAGACACCCTGAGCATGGCCTTGGGATGACCATCGTCACAGTGGAAGGTGACCAAACACTGCTAACATTTGTTCAGTTTTAACAGCTTCTCTGGAGACAATACACACACACACATGCTCAGAGCTTTGACAATTTCACAAGAAAGTCCAACAGAAAAGATGTCAGAAAATGTTGATGAACCAGCTGACTATTAATGAGTCACCTATGCTGGAAAGTAACAAAGTACATTTACTCAAGTACTGTACTTAAATGCAATTTTGCAGGTACTTGTACTTTACTTGATTATTTCCATTTTATGTAACTTTATACTTCTACTCACACATGCAAATATTGTACTTTTTACTCCACTACATTTAGCTGACAGCTTCAGTTACTTTTCAGGTCAAGATTAACATGAAAACATGATAAATTTAAAATGAATAGACATGTTTTTTAATTAAACCAGTGTTAGTGTAAGTGGTTAAAATGAGCCCTATATTTATCAATAATAATGATAATCCGGTAATATATTTAGAATAAAACAATCTGTGTGGGTCCATTCTGCATAATGAGTACTTTTACTTTTGATACTTTAAGTACATTTAGATGCTAATACTTCTGTATTTTTACCTAAGTGAGTTTTGAATGCAGGACTTTTACTTGTAGTGGACTAATTTCTCTACTACTTAAGTAAAGGATCTGAATACTTTTCCACCACTGTGAGTCACTGACTTACACATCTTCATTTTCAGCCTAGCTTCAATTTCAACTTGAACTTTATTTATTCCCAGATGGCAATGGGTTTTTACAGCAAGGCATTTCAATGCATAAAAGAGAACAGACATACAGCACAATTACAGTAAGGGTGAGGAGAGGTGTCCTGAATGCAAGTGAATGTCAAGGCTCAGTGCTTTTTGTAGCTTTGGTGTGAACATCAGAAGGGATGGGACCAGTACATGATGGTTCGTTTTTCAGTTTCCAAGATGTTTTTACAAAAATCAAGAGTCAAAGATTAACTTATTAAACTCCTACGCTAGCTGGTTGTCGGATTGAGTGGAATCATCGGTACAGATCTTGGTGTGTTTTTGAGGACTTTGTCCCTCCTCAGAGCCATGCGATAAGCAGGCTGAACTGCACACAGCTGTAATTGGCTCCTCCCAGTGGGAGAAGGAGAATAGACTTGGACTCTCCTTTAACAGAACCATAAAACGTATCCAGAATTTTGTTGTCTTGTTTGGCAGATAACAATTACAATTAACAGGGTTACCTCTGCCACCAGTATGAATGTGTGTTTGAAATGGTGTTGAGCACCGTCTGTAAAGAGTTTTTTAAGTGGTCACAAAGACTAAAAAAAACTGCTATATAAGTGCAGTCCGTTTAGCGTCCATTAATTCCCATACCGCTATTGTTTCAAACATTACTTGAAGGATTCAATTGCGATGAACCTCAGTGCTGTTATTTACTGAAGCCGAGAATGGCCATGGATTTTTTAGATTTTTTTATGCACTGTTATCTTGTGATAACGACTTATTATCTCGCTATCTTGATATAACAAAGTTTGTTTTCTCGTGATAACGAATTAGATAAACTTAAGTTTTGAGGCTTAATTAGGCTGTTTTGAGAAAAGTGCCTGACAAAATGCAGCATAGACAAAATGTTTAACCTTATTAGTTAACTACAAATGTCTGTAAAACATAATGGGACTGTGCATAGGAGTTGACTATGGACACCATGATCATGGTCACTCATTAATACAGGCACAGGCAGTCTGTTCACAATATTATTCTACCAGACCTTATATCTACACTGTTTAACCCAAGTCGGCACCTATGCACAGTCCCATTATGTTTTACAGACATTTGTAGTTAACTAACTAATAAGGTAAAACATGTTGTTTATGCTGCATTGTCAGGCACTTCCCTCAACAGCCTAATTAAGCCTCAAAACATAAGTTTATCTAATTCGTTATCACAAGAAAATTATCTTTGTTAAATCGAGATAACAAAATAATTAATTCATTATCACGAGATAACAATATTTGTCATATTGAGATAACGAGATAATAATTTGTTTAAAAAAAATCCATGGCTGTTCTCGGCTTCCGTAGTTATTCATGGTTCCAACAATCACACTGGAAATAAGTTTATGAGCCTTGTGTTGAAACACTACACTTACCATTTGCACGGTGGGTCATAGGCCAGTTGTCATGGTAGCACAAGCACAAAACAGTCGGCCTCTACGAGGTTACTGTGTTGCAAAAAAGCCTGTAATCAATAAGCTGATGATGCTGGGTGGCAGGAAAAATGCACCATTACGGTTACTGAGTATTAGTTTGTGACTTTTGTGTGATTTACTATGATACTGGGATTTCAGTATCACCTGGTATTTTCCTGGAAGTTAGAGCACCTATAGAGGTCAAAGGTTATATGACTAAAGTTACAGATTTCTTTAGGTCTAACAATTGATGGAAACATTTGTGGTAAGTGTTAGTATTAACCCAAAGAAAACATAATATAGGTATAGTCATTTCTCAGCAGTTTATTGCACCTATGCAGTCTACGGACCGCACACAGAAACCACAACAAATTTTGTCAGGCTCTGCATGATAATGATGACTATGACAATAGTAACTATGTGTCAGCAGGTCAGAAGGGCCAGTATATTGTGAGTACGGAGACTGATGGTCCGGCAGAGAAAGCTGGTGTCTGCACTGGAGACAAACTGATCTGGATCAACGGAGTAATGGCGTCAACGCTCACACACTCCACTCTCAACAGAACTGTATGGATCCAGTTTCCTCAGTCAGATCTAACTTGTGTGATTTGTTAGACTGAACATGTGTGTGACTCCTGCAATGTGCTTTGTTCTCAGGTTAAAAAGAGTGCAGACTCAGTGACGGTGCTGGTCATTGACCATGAGAGTGAGTCTTGCAATGTCAGGAGGAAGATGCCCATCCTGCCCGTGGTGGCAGAATGCTCCAGCCTGCCCCATACTGCCAAAACCATGTATCTGGTAAAAGGACCTGATGGATTCGGCTTTCTGCTGAGACAAGAGAAGCTGGCAGGCACTCGACGAATAGGTGAAAGATACACTGATTGCAACATGAAATGCTTTTTTTCCCCCAAGTCCCAGAGAATATGACCTGAGTTGGAGTCCAACACAAATGTATTTTTAACACAAAAGGTAGATCTCTTCAGGGTCAACTTCATGGCCAACGCAACAAACGGAATATCTTTTAATTGGAGCTAACTTACCCAAATGCAAATACAAAGTATAAAATAAAATACAGGGATCTTACCTGCCTCCCTAACACAAAACAGGAGAAAAAAAGGTTATTCACCCCTACCTACCAGGCCTGCACTATAAACAAAATGTTTCTTTGTTCCAAACAATTAAACAAAGATTCAACACTTCATAACAACCAGTTTTAGCAAAACAATATGCATGATCTGGTCTGATCTGGCTGGTAGTCAGGACAATAGCAGAGAGGAAGAAATCTTTTTCTTCTTCTTTTGGGTTTTGTGGCAGTTGGCATCCTTTTGTTGCATTACTGACTCCTTCGGGATTTAAACAGTAATTTCTTTCTTTTCCTCTGGGTTATTTTGAGTCTTTCGATAAATCCAAACCGGAAGATCACCTTCCTCCCTTCAGCCTCACCTCCACATTCCAAAATGTCTTTAAAACTGAGTTCTATTTGGCTTTTCCTCTGAAGTTCATTCACCACCTGGCAAAACAATAAAAGGAGCAGCACCTCCCACTGGCAGGGAGGATTATCTACATTACACACTGAAAATACACATACAAAACCATATGACCCATGGTCATAACAATACATTCTTATTTGCTCTCTCCCTATGCGTCTCAAGAATTTTTTTTTTTTTTTTTCCAATAAGTAACAGCTCCTGAGTTAAAGTCGAGATCAGCTTCACTGGTGACTTTTGATTTAATGAATTAACTGTCTGTCAAGAAATCGGACAATAATTGCCTTAGCAACCATAGGACTTGTGTTGGTCTAACTTCATCAATCTATTATATAACCTTGTGGCCTTTGGCTCAGAAAGTAGAGCATTTTTCCCTAACTCTCTGGAGCCGCTGTGATCAAATATGACATGACTTCTTCATGATGTCACAATGTAAAAAACTAAGCAGTCCTGCTGTCAAGTTCCCTCTTAAGTTCTGGTTTGAAACTCCATGCCCGATTTTGTTGAGGATGATAAGCCAAGTAAAACCCATAGATAAGGTCAAATATATTCAGGGGAAAAAATTATAGAACTAGATGTTCTCATTTTACCTCTTACCATCATCTAAAATTCTTCATTGAGCATACTTGTGTTTTGATAGTAGATTTAAAAAATATTCGAAATCAGATTTTATGTTCGTTTTGTGTTCAAATTTTTTGATTCTTTAAATCAAAGTGAAAAATAATTATCAGGTCATATTGGTGAGGTTCTGCTGTAAAATGTATCAACATGGCATGGTTAGCATTTTTTAAAAGTGAAACATATAGGCAGAATGAAAAGGATTCAAAAATGGCTAAATAAATGGCTCTAAATCCCAAATTGCTCCATCTGCAATCTACAGCAGACCACTGCTCCTAATGAATCCTGAACATGGGTTAAATGCAGAGGTCAAATTTCACTATTTTATGCATGTGACAATAAAGTCACTTAAATAGTCAAGTTAATTCAAAACAATTTGAAGCCTTTCTCTCATAAATAATACATTGATCTCAAGTCTCTCTGAACTTCTGTAATTTCTTAGTTCACGTGCTGAGAGAGGTGGATGTGGGAAGTCCAGCTGAAGGAGCAGGGATGGAGGATGGAGATCTCCTGCTGGCTGTCAATGGGGAACCTGTGGAGACTATGGAGCATGAGGATATTGTCAAAATTATTAGAAAGAGTGGTGATATAGTCACCCTGACCTCTATTTCTATTCAAGGAAGAGACTTTTACAGAGAGGTTAGTACAATTATATCAACATATATATGCAATTTAAGATGGATTCATCATACAGATATTGTATCTGAACTTACTTTCAACTGCTCTCTGTTGTTTTCCTGCAGTTAGGAATTTCTCCCCTGTTCTTCCATGAGAAATTTACACTCCAAGATGACAGGCAGCTGACTGTCTCCCACTGCCCTAAGACCCAGAATGAAACCTCTCTGAGACGTCTCACATATCCTACCATGCATCTCCAGGACAGAGAGGAGTTTGGTTCTGGTTTCCCCTCAGATACTCCTCCAGATCAGCCAGGAACTTTAACCACACAGGTATAATCCATATCATTTATTACATTCTCTATACTGTGGCCCTCAGAATACTGCGTTCATTCATATACCTGTAGATTCACGACTATGTGTATGCACATGTACCTGTTATACATTGTATGATTATGAAATTATTAAGAAAACAATAGTAGGAATGCTACTTCAGCATGAAGCAGCCTCTAATTAGAGGAGAATGAGGTTATTTTGACGATATGACCATTTTCCTCTTGTTTTGTGTTTTTCAGCTGTCAGAGAAAACAGTTGAAGCTTTCTTGTGATGGAAATGAACAGAACCAGAATGACATCAGTAGACAGAGGAGGACGAGGAGCTCAGGTCTTAGAAGTTAATGTTTTGTTTTTTACAGCAGACTGAGATAAATTGCTTGGAGATGATATTGTGTTATTGCCCGTTTATTAAATTCAGATTTTTAGATGAGTTAGCATTATGTTTTCTGGGTGTTTTTGGTTCCAGAAACTGAACAACAGGCTCTTTAATGTAGAATCTTAGTTCGTATATGGGTCTTGTAGTTTAGTTTAAGGTGTAGACCATAGACTGTATAAATAATGGACGTAGTGACCATGACGTCACCCATTGGTTTGTGTCCTGTTTGAGGCATCGAGTTCAGCCTTTCACTCATCCTCATCTTGTTTCCGGCAACTGGGAGCAGACCATATTTGGACTGTGGAGGAGCGAGAAGGATCTGACGACACTGACTACAAGCCTCTCTACACCGCAACCTGACTGAGAGAAGCCGCTGCTAATTCATGTTAGCATTAACTGGAGCATTAACTGGGATGTTAGTTTTGTCTAGCAAAAAACAAAAACAAACTGTTACTTACCTCAGAAAAATGAACAGCGACTCCTTGGGGTGTCTGTTAGTCCAACCAAACACTGAACAAGACATTTTTACTGAAGAAAACTTTCAGATAAACTGTCATTAAGTAACAATAGAGTGAAAGGGTCAAAGTTATGAGGCCAAACCGGTAAACTGCCTTTATATATATATATAACTTTATTGACACGTTGCCGTGAATACGCATTGTTCTGCTTCTGTCCTGATGAAGGCTCGCCTTAATAAATCAAGTGAGAAGTCGACTCATTGAAATGTATTGAAATGAATGGACCCAAATGCTTCTGCAGCCGCCGTCAGCACACCTGCTGGAAGTTTCGGTAGAATGCAACTTAAGGCTCTTCCTGGTTTGTCTCACTGCTCAGACCCGGATGCCACTTGGCTCGAGCATGGTTCGCTGTATAGAATGCTCATTTCAGTTAACATCTCTGTGACACGACACATAGACTTTGTTGACATAATGTCAACTCTTCTCACTCATAATCAACTCAGTCATAATGAGAGAAAATATCTGATTTTTTAAAGAACCTGCTGGCATGTTGGATTCACAGAGTCAGTAACCTCTCTTTCTGGAACTGAAAATGCAGAGTTTCCTGTCACTTCAAAGTTAAAATAGTTTTCACTAAACCTACTTTCTGGAACAGCCCAGATGTTAGGACCTAGGACCAATTTTTTTTGTTAATCATAAACAATGTTCATTAATTTGTGTATGATGTGACCTGTAATATATATTTAAAAACTTGTTTGTTATGGTTTCTATTAGGGGTAGGCGTTTGGAAGAAAACCTGCCAACTCGATTATCTATAACACTAACGATCGATTAATCGCTGCATGCATACATGGGCAAAATTAAAGATCCTGGGTATATAAACAGTACTATGCAAAAGCCTGTTTTGATAACAGACGCTTTTATTTTGGAAGGACGGAAAGAGACTTTATCCTGTCTAAATCAATTGAGATTAAACTGTAAAGATAACGTCAAGGAGTTCAATGTTTTATGTTTTTGCCCCTGAAGAGGCATGGGTGAGTTTTCACAATAATCTTAAATTTCCAATGTGTTTTGTGTTTAAATAAGTTTTTGGATCAAATTAAACCTAGTAATTCATACTAGCAAGGTTTGACACAGTAAGCTAGTTTTTCTCAAATTAAAACTCTGTAACTTTATCCAACTAATTCTCAGCTCATTGGCTTATTGATGTACGGCCGCAGAAGTGAACGCTCGGCGTGTTTCCGTTCAGTGATACTGATAAGCGGTCATAGATAAAAATTAAAATTAAAAAAATACACAGATCTATCAAATTCATAATGACCATTCATGGATCATCGATTAATTATTCCCATCCTTTCAATGTAACCTGACATAGTGTAATGTCTATATTGTCTCTGGATGTGTTAATTCATTTTTTTTTTCATCAGCATCATATATTTGTTCTTATACTGTTCTAGGTGTAGGATAGGGCCAATAGCTTTCTGCTTTAGGCTTCCTAGAAAAACTACAGTGTGAAGTAGATGCAAAATTATAAATCAAACTTTTTCATTATGTGCTGTTATCTTTGTCTGTTGCATTGTAAGAGAAGTATGGACAACAAGGCTGGGCATTCTTTAAATGTCACATTTAATGTTTTCACCTTTATTTTTCAAACGGAACCTTTTGGGTTGACCTAACGCTTCCAAAGTGACAACTGATATCTAGTCATTAACTTCGATTTACAGTGCTTGAACGCAGGGTTTAATAGATACATCTATGTACTGTATATACTGCAAGTTTTATTCAAATTACAATGCATCTGATTAAAATATCAAATATACAAACATTGTATAGGACAACATATGATTTCAAATATTCCAGTATAGTTGCCAAGTTGTGGTAAGTCTCTCAAACAAGTTTGTCAGTTCATTCTCTAAAATTTTTCAAAATGAGCATCATTTGATTCAAGTACTTCATTCCAACAGAAAATAAAACATATAGAAAACTATTATATGTACACAAAGAGTTCACGCATAGACTGGGAGGGAGAGTGACTTCACCACTGCTAGCTGTGTTCATTCCTGAGAAAATCCTAATTCAGTTTCCAATAGAAACCCACAGCATGTCTCTTTCTATTATCTCCTTTTTTTCCAGAATAGCCCTTGTTGAATATGGGCTAATCCACTACAATAAATCATACTGTGCAGTTATTTTTCATAATAGGTTGGAGTGGATTATTCCAAAACTATGGTCATGAGCCTCAGAGAACTCAAGTTAATCCAGGTAATTTCATATTTTTGGGCAATATTAAATTAATTTTAAGTAATAAAAATTTCTTTGCAAGTGCAAAGAAATTAAGAAACTCATTCACCAATTTGACAAGGTGTAGGTGGCATTTAGAAACACTGCAAACACAAGAAAACAGTCAAAAACTTCTAGCACCTTGCGTTCTGCTCTGTGCAGGATTCTAGGAGGGAGTGGTCTAGTCTGTGCAGTTTATTGCAGAAAAGCACATTATAAATGAACACATACATACAAAGAGAGCTGATAAAGCAGCAACAAGTTAGAAACCAGTGTTATGTGTTCTGAATACTGGATGAAATGCAACCTGGTCTCACAGAAATCCGTGAAATAGCCACGGATTTCGCTTAACTCAAAATCCGTGGAATAGCCACGGAATCGCTCAATCTCAATTGGTTTGTTCCAAGTCACATGACTTTCAAGGTTCTGGCGGTCAGAACAAAAAACATGGCGGACAGTTCTCTCATTTTTAGTGAAAAAATTCATATTTTGACTTTGTTTCTGCATAAAAATGGATTTTGATCACATTTCTAGCGAGAAATATATGTTTTATTTTCTAAATATTCACTCAGTGAATGTACATAATCACTTTGTGGTGAAGATCTCGCCAGAAAAATATGACTGTCATTAACTTGCATTGTAGCGAAATCCGTGTCAGTTTCACGGAAATTTGAGCGATTCCGTGGCTATTCCACGGATTTTGAGTTAAGCGAAATCCGTGGCTATTTCACGGATTTCTGTGAGACCATGTTGATGAAATGACTCACTACATACTCTATACTCTGTTTTTGTAATAAACCTGCTGGTTGGATCTGAACATTTTCAGTTTGGTCTCAGTGTTATCATGATTTGGTGTTGTATAGTTACATTAACAAACACTCCATAGTTGAGTGGGAGGAAAAATGTCAATATGGTGTGATTATTTCCTATAAGATCACAATTAAAATACACCTTGTAACTCATATTTTGAACCCATTAAATGGTTTGAGTGTCAGCCACAATTTTCTGTTATGTTCCACATGCAGTTATCTCTATTTGCATGTTTCCTATACAACATATTTGCAGTGTTTTCTGTGCTGCAAGTGGTTTTAAATTGACCAAAGCGTTTCTTAGTTTTTATTGTGATTCCATTTTTTCCTAAATGCTGATATTTATGAAAATGGTAAAGGTGTTTTTTTTTCATTTCCTTGTGTTTTGTCTATTTTTGTGTAGTTTTTCTGAGCATGGAGTGTATTGAGGGCTCGAAGACACAAAAAATGCTCTTTAAATGAAAACATTTAGTGAGAAACATTACTCAAACAAGCAGAAGAAGCCAAAGTGTGGAGTTACCATAAAATGACGACACAACAGAAACGTACAGGTGCATCTCAATAAATTAGAATATGATGGAAAAGTCCATTTCCTGTAGTTTAAGTCAAATAGCCCCAACCAAGTATTGAGTGCATATACAAGGACATACTTTTCAGAGACAAAAAAATTCCATATTAAACATACTTTTTAAAAATAGTCTTTTGTAATATTCACATTTTTTGAGACACTGAATTTTATGTCTTCATTAAATGTAAGCCATAATCATTATAAGAAAAAAATAAATATATTAAGACTTGAAATGTTTCATTCTGTGTGTAATGGATCTATAAAATGTGTTATTTCCACTTTTTGAATTGAATTACTCACATAAATAAACTTTTCTATGATATTCTAATTTACTGAATCTACACTTGCTCATTCTGTTGTTAGCAAACCATTTTACATATCAATATTTAAAGCAGAAAAAGAAAATTTCAGCTCTAAATTGAATCTTTTAGTTGTTTATTACTTGAGTTACTCGCTGATGTTGAAAACCAAATCTACACTAAACTCAGAGTGAGATTTGGACTTAATTTGTGATTCAATAAAATTCTACTGAAGCCCAATCACGTGTAGTACAGCCTGCAGAGAACTAATGAAACACTGTCAGTAGCATGAAATAAGTCAAAAGGAGAAGTTATAGTTAATGATGTGGAACTTTAAGCATCATCTTTGAATGGATTCACTTCCTTCACGCTGAGCTTTGAACACAGCCATCATAGTGGAAGCAGTGACTCTCCCTGCCCATAAGGTCCTATCCTATCAAAGAGTGAAAATTGACTAACAGTCAGGGAACCCTTGGCTATTGGTAGTACTTTGTAATACAAACATGTGATGATTCAAAATTTGAATGAATGTTTTATACTTGGATCATGAAGGAAAGGTCTGCAGGAGGAGTGGCGGGGCAGGACGGGGGGGCTGTACACATTTATTTCAGTATAAAAGCTTAGATGGACATTCAAGTGTTTTCAATTCATCCCCAGATGAAATCAGAAAGGTGTGGAGGTAAACAAAGCCAAGTTATTGAGCTCAAGAGGTAGAGACCAACACGGTGAATCATTTATATACATATTCACACAGTGCTGTTGTGATGAAATAATTTTCAATAACAAAAAAGGCGTCTCCTTGGATATATATCTACAAGTCTGAGATACGGTTAACATGACTGTGTACTGTTTACTGAATCTTTAGGACCTGTTTGTTCTCCTCTACAGATCCCAGGTGCAGGGTTAAAATCAAGAAAATATATACATTTGTTTGCAAGTTTTAAAAATAAAATAAACTTCATAGCCTTCTAAATGTGCAGGCTAATACAATTTCTATACAGTGGTATTGATTTTTTTGATTTTTTTTTTACGTTGGTGTGGAGATTCGATCTCTATTTAACATATATACATAATTATACTTTGAGGTGTGAGAAGAATGCATGCCATAGAACACAACAATAGGAATAGAAAACAATTCTAAAAATATATTAAATAATTTACTTCAAAGCTTTTTTTTTCTTCTAGAGACAGTGAACATGTATGAGGAGAAGTCGGAGCACTTTAGCACTGGATTGCCATTTAGAAATATAGATGCCATATAGATGATACCATGCCATCATTTAAACACCATTCATATGCTACCTCTTTGCTTTTTGTGGCGAGCCGCTTGAATGCAATCCATGATGAAAAATTCTGTCACATGTGGTCATATATTCAAGTAGACAGAACAAAGCATTAACACCCTTGAAGAACAATATTGCTGGTTAAACTGCTTCTTTATCTGGGTATGGTTCCTGTTCATTTTCATATTTTGTTCATAACATGGTGACAGTGACCCATTTGTTCTGATAATCCAAATAAAAACAGGCAGGGCAGACCTCCAGGCAGGCTCCAAGGGAAGACTAGATCTTGCCTGTAGTAAGTTGCCACAGCCACACACTTTCTATGCTTCTGTAGTACATTTAAAGATTTCTTTACAAATCTGGGTGTGATTCTTAGTGTTGGCCATCACGTGACTGTGGCTGACATTAGCCATCTACCATGCCAAGCATTCAATATTATTAGATATGTTCAAAATGACAAATGAAATTCCTTTAAAACGTGTGAAAAACGAAACATCTTTGGCCATTTATTGCACTGTATGGAGTAGCCCAAGGAGGGCTATCTGGCTTCTGTTATTTCCTCATCAGAACAATTGTTTTCTTCTAATATTCGGTCACTGTGTAGAGATGACCATGTCCAATTTAAGGCATCCATTTTCAGAATCGATGCTACATGGTAAGGTTTTTTTTTAATTTAACTACTGGGGCGGCTGTGGCTCAGTTGGGAGAGTTGGTTGCCCCCCCAACCGAAGGGTTGGTGGTTCGATCCCTGACCATCGCACCCTACCGGTCGAAGTATCCTTGAGCAAGATACTGAACCCCAAATTGCTCCCGATGTGCTGTGTTCATCGGTATGTGAATGAATTCCCAATGGTGGCAGGTGGCACCATTCATACTCTCTGCCACCAGTATGAATGTGTGTGTGAAAGGGTGAATGAGCTCAGTCTGTAGTGTAAAGCGCTTTGAGTGGTCGCAAAGCGACTAGAAAAGCGATATATAAGTGCAGGTCCATTTACTACAGATGCAGATACACAGAACCATAATGCACTTAAATGTCGTCTTTCTTAATTCGTAATATTGAACGTATTTGTTTCCTAATGTCTGGCTTTGTTAGAGTGGGGGTGTAAAGAGGGAAATGATTGCTGCGGTTGTTCTATGGTCTGTTTGTTATGCATCAATGACAAAAAGACCTTTATGCAGACAGGTTTGATCCAGTTAACTAAATACTCATTGAAAAGTCAAACCCAAAGTGAACCAGCAGAACTGGATGTGAACAACTACAATAAGCATAGCAGAGAAAAGTAGAGAACAGATCAAGACATAATGGGAAACCTCATGGTAACGGACGGTAAACGTAGGGAAAGAGAGAGGAATAACATGCAACAAAGGTTCCCTGCCCAACTCAAAGCAGAAACATGGCATTTATATTGTGAATAAATTCGGCCACCACAATCAAACTGTTAGAGTTAAATGTTCTCATGAACAAGAATGATGGCCCATACTACACAAAAATGTTGATTTTTTTGTTAGCCAACAGCAGACTATAGAGGCTATCATAAAAAAATGTTATGTACAGAGAGCAGTTCGTGTGGAACAGGGGTCGGCAACTTTTACTAACTAAAGAGCCATTGTTGGCCAAAAAAAAATGGGGAAATTAACGTAATGGAGCCACAAACCTTATTTTTAAGCCTTACAATGAAGATGAAACAGCCTACTGAGTCTAAATTAACCTACCAACAATGCTAAAAGATCATATTGAGCATTTTTTTGTATGATTCTGTCAGAATGCAGCCAGGACCCAAGTGCAAATGAGAGGCTGGACACTGAAGAAATATCTCAGGGGATTTGGAAGCAAAGGGACAATCAAACCTAGACTTGAAGTTGGCAAAATGTAGAGGTAAAGATGCCGAGCTGGAGACTTTCTTTAGTTATGGTGCACATTTTAGTTGACTAAAATGTAAAAATAATATACAATGTAATGCTGTAAATAAGTAACAATGTTTTTTTATATCTGAAGAATACAAGTTGCTTTGGGCCTACACCAACAATCAATCAAAATGTAATGAAATAAAAAATAAATTTCATTTGGCATAATTTTTTGTGGCAATTTTTTAAGTGCAGTTTCAATTGGTGTGTGTTTTTCTTGAATCTGTCTCTCCATACTCTTTGGACTTAATTTTGCTCAGTTTGGTTGAGTGGGGAAATAGTTACTTTACTGTCTGAGCAGTGAAGTTAGGAGGCACAGGACAAGACAGTTCAGTGAAGTTAAAGTTAAAACCTTTTTAGCCATACATCAGCACTGAACTGAATCTTAGCAGTTAACGTACTGTGGCTAGTCAAAGGAGGAGGTAGGAGTAGCACTATGGTGTTCCCTTTTCTGCTCCTTTTCCCTTTGTCAGGACAGTAAGTGACATAGGCTTTCTGAAGGGCGTAGTAAGAGGATAGCTTTAAGACTGATCCAGTTTAAAATTAATTTCCTATTCACAGAAAGGGCCAAACACACAACCATCGCCTTCAAATATATTAAACAGAACAAAAGTCATCTAAAACCCCTGCAGGATTAATTTATATTCAGCACAACAGTGTGCTAATCAATGGACCACTGTTAATACTAAGTTTCATTATTCCAAAGAGAAATAAAGCTCTTGGGGATACCTGACCCTACCTGACTGAAGCTTTACATACTGGGACAGGTTCAACTGAATATTTCACAATATTTATAAACAAAAATAGAGGGGCCTCATGTATAAGCGGCTGCATACATTCATTACTGAAAACATGCGCATAATAGCATATACATGCATACATTTACTTGTTCCAATACATGTATATTATACATATATTTAAAACTTCACATACTGTATATCTAAACAATAATTACATTCTTGTACGCATGTCCTCTTCTTAAGACGCCTAACATTTGTGTATACTCTCATTTTCTTTTACAACAACCATGAATATTAAATATGTCCAAGGCTGCATTTTAGTTAATTCTACTAATTTAGCTCTAAAATACTTTGTTTTTGCACTTTAAAAAAAAAATCTGTTAACTTTACGCTAAAATAACGGCAACAGTGGTTGCCATAATTTCGCCGTAAAAATTTCAGTGAGTGGGTTTTCTATTATAAATCTAAATGTAAATATCAGCAAAATCTGTAATTTAGAAATGACCCTTTGTAGGGTAATTGTGTCCTTGTGACTATATGGTAATTCTTATTAAATTTTACGTGAAAACTTTATATTTTTGCAGTAAAATGGTTTTCTACAGTTTTTCAAAAGTTTAGTACTATTCCTTGATTAACGGTAATTAAAAGAGTTTACTAATCCATCCATCCATCCATTTTCTTCCGCTTATCCGGGGCCGGGTCGCGGGGGTGTTTACTAATGTGATATGTAATTTTCAATTTTACGCCCAATTTCTCATGCAATTTGACAGTGTTTTACTGTAATTTCTACAAACTTTTTTACAGTGTATAAATACACTAAAGTAACATGTGTTGGGTATATAAGTAAATGATAGAAGCTTTGCTGACTGTGAACTGATAAGTTGAAATGAAAATAGAAAGAATGCCAGTAAAGATCACAAGTAGGTATGTGCATCTTATATTTCAACTCGCTGACATGTACAGATACATAAGTCAAACTTGATTAAGCACATAATGCATGAAATTAATATACTGTTCATCATTAAATCACTGTTAGTTAGCCCCCTTTATAAAGAATTGGGGGTGGGAACCGGGGGATTTTTAAGGGGAGACAGCAGGTCAACAGTAGATGCCACATAAGAGTGGTATAAATCCTCTGAAGATGTGTTGTTAAAGTCATAAATCTGTAATAAAAATCCATTAATTAATTAAAAAGATTAAACTCCTTGAGGACGCCGGCATCCTCAGCTG
The DNA here is from genome assembly GCF_030273125.1 of Centropristis striata. Classification (NCBI taxonomy): domain Eukaryota; kingdom Metazoa; phylum Chordata; class Actinopteri; order Perciformes; family Serranidae; genus Centropristis; species Centropristis striata. The sequence continues at coordinate 22,108,371 of NC_081520.1, forward strand.
GCTTTGCATCTATCAAAGGCTCAGATTTAATGCCACAGATATTGAGATATATATACACATCTATACATATCATGGTTGTTGATATTATATGAACCTAGATGACCTAAGGAATCCATTGGTACCAACCATGTCATGCTATCTTATTGGGAAGTGGGCGACACACTGCTCCAAACTCAGGCTTAATTTAAGCAAGGGAAAAACTGCCAGCTTGCCCATTGGTTTCTATGGGTACACACTTGTCTCCCCTTTACAGACATGCCCATTTTATTCTAATTCCATGCAGTTTTGGGCAAGAACAATGCAGTTTTTGCATGCAGTATAAATGTTTTTCCCAATTTATTTTTACAATTAAAAAAAAAACTAAACAGTCTTGGAATTGCATAAAGTGGGTATGACTGGAAAGCTGAGACTGTTGTAGATTCAATTAGCCCAATTTAATTCAAGTGTAATGATGTTAGTCCCCGTTAAAAACTTGACCTCAGTGTATAAAATGACCCGTTGTGACCTCCAGTATAATCAGAGCCTCACAAAACCTTACAACCACAAACTAGAGAGCTAGGACATGGAGGGGACGCATGGCTTTCCTAGGTGTATTGAAAAAGTGGGGCTATCAGCAGTTTACAGAACAGCAGTGCTCACCATCGAATTGCATTGTATCTGATCATGAAAAAAAGGGTTTGAAGAGAGAGCAGGGAGGCGGAGACTACGATGGCAGCTTGTTCAGTGTAGAAAATTTGTAAAGAACATTTTATAAATCCCAAACCTTTCAAAGTTGCAGACAATCTTAACATTTATGTTTCATTTATACATGAGGCTCCTGATCTTTGGCAAATTAATTGTTACATATTAAGTAAAAAACTATGGCCAAATGTGCAGGGGAGTACAGAAGATAATGCAGTTAATAGCTGATTTTTATTAAGCTAGCCTCATGTATGAATTTTTTCCTATTTTCTCTTTTTTTTGTTCTTACACAAAGCAGTAAGAGGAAAATAAGAACATTCTACATGAGATTCATGAAACGTGCAACAGGCAGCAGTCTGTTAGATCTGTTCAAAGGAAAGAACACCCAAAACAGATAGAAGATACTGTCATGGAAAAAATGATTAGACCACCCTTGTTTTCTTCAATTTCTTCTTCATTTTAATGGCTGGTACTCAAGGTACATTTTTTTGTACAAATATAAAGATAACAAAAAAATAAGATAAAAGTTTAATTTAAGAGCTGATACCTAGACATTTTCCATGGTTTTCTTGTTAATGATTTTGGTTATTATCAATAAAAACTTGGAAAATGGCTAGATATCAGCTATTATGAGCTCTTATGAGCTATTTTTTTTTGTTATCTTTATATTTGTCCAAAAAAATGTACCTTTAGTTGTACCAGCCATTAAAATGAACAAGAAATTGAAGAAAACAATGGTCTAATAATGTTTTCCATGACTGTATTTGAGACTCTTCAGCATATGTCATCCCCCTTTTCCCACAAATTACTGACACTCTCTAAGAAATAAATGAAGCATAAAATAAATAAAAAAACACTTCATCAAATATATGCCTTTAGATTTTTTTCTGCCTTGAGTTTAGGCGCAAGTCATTTCACAATCTAGAAAAAGCTGCATTCTGCTTTTATGTTACACAAGTGAAATAAATGGTCAGGTCCCATGAAACCATCACCAACCATGTGTTAAGGTGGTGACTCGTGGGGTGGGGACATACCATGCTGCATTGTAATTGTGTGCAGAATACAGCTAGCACACTTTTTCAGGTGACTATGAAAGCTTTCACAGGCTTTTCACCACTGAGGCAGTGTGCATCAGCTGTTGGATACAGGCTACCTTCTGCTGGTTCCAAGGGTTGCTGAGTTGTTATAAGCCACTGGAGAAGTGGATTTTTCCCTGATCACCTAAATTACAAGTTAATGTTGAAAGGTAATAATGCAGACTGGTGCAGTGTCTTGATTGAGTACATGACAGGTGTGGAGAGGTTGGTGTTTCGTTGCTCCCCAATTCCCCAATTGTTTGTGGATCACATATTATTCATCTGATTGGTTGTATACAGGTTTATCTCAATACATTAGAATATGTGAAAAAGTCAATTTCCAGTAGTTCAAGTCAAATAGCTCCAACCAAGTATTGAGTCATTTAGATGGACATACTTTTCAGAGGCAAACATTTCTATATTTATATATACTTTTTAAAATTGGTCTTTTGTAAATAGTCATATTTTTCAGACACTGACTTTTAGGTCTTCATTAAATGTAATCCAGAATCATTATAATTAGAAGAAAGGAAAGAAATTAAGACATTAAATATTTCATTGTGTGTAATGGATCTAAATAATGTGTTATTTCCACTTTTTTAAATTTAATTACTGACAGAAATAAACTTTTCTATGATATTCTAATTCATTGAGATGCACCTGTAGGTCTATACAGAGGCATTTTGGGGTGCACTCATTGAATACAACCGTCCGAAATCAAACATTAACTAGGAGGTTCCAGATTAATGCACACTTGTGAATTAGTCTGGCAGGCTACAATAATAATAATTCACAGGACAAATTGGTTTTTGTGTACATCGAGTTACGTGTGTACAGGTCACTCTTAAATTTTAAAACTATTTAAGAATGGACAGGAAGCAGGAAAGTATTGACAAATGCCATAAAAGCTCCTAAATTGCCCATACACACAATTAAGATCAAATCTGTGTGTATGAATGATTCATGCATGAGGCCCATTGAGTATGCCAACACAATTACAATCTATTGCCTGAATTAGAAGCAAAGTTGGATTTAATTTACCAGTGCAGAAGTGAAGGTAGGCAAAATAATGCAGATCGATTGTGATTACATAAATGTTAAAATAGACATCTTTTTAAAAATTTATATTAATATATATAGCAAAACAAATGTACAATAGCTGTTAAATCTTATCTTCTACCTGGAAGTAACCAGATGAGTTTGTTTAAAACATTCTGATTTGGTCTACAGAGCATTTGTCTCATTCATTTGCATGCCAGACCGCTGTGATGCACACCCATAAAGCAATTATCAGTGGATTTCTCTTCATTTGTTTCATATTCCAGCATACACACAGCAGACCCGCTAGGACAGCTATCCAGTGAAATGCTACGCAGACGTAGAGGACGTTGAGACACGTTCTTGATCCCAGTTTAGCAGCTTGTCAGTTAGGAAACATGGTGACACACAGCAGCAGCAGCTATTCCCACACCAGTGGAGACGGAGGCATTTCAGAGGGCTGAGCCACTGTGGAACTGTTCAAAAGGAGGCCAACAAGACATTTGTTACTTGATTAAATGTGTAGTGGTTAGTTATGTTGTGTTCCTCAAATGTTAAACAGTGGTTCCAGGGAGAACTTCAATATAAAAAATCATCTGGATTGAAAGAGCTTTACATTTTAAAATAACCTTGTGGTAAAAACATTAACCCTCCTGTTACAGTCATGGAAAAAAATATTAGACCACCATTGTTTTCTTCAATTTCTTGTTTATTTTAATGCCTGGTATAACTAAAGGTACATTTGTTTGGACAAATATAATGAAAACAAAAAAAGGAAAAGGACAAGGAAAAGGAAATTGAAGAAAACAAGGGTCTAATATTCTTTTCCACGACTGTATGTTGCAGGTCAAATTGACCCATTTCAAAGTTTAAAAATTAAAAAAAATATACATGTATAGTTTGCAGTATTTTTTCGGGATGAAACTTCTTCTGCTTGGCTTAATAAGTGTCATAAACATAAAAAATGAAAATGGTTCATTTCACATATTTGCATGTTTATATTACATAGATACTGTTCGGGTTCATGTGACCCTGAACAAAATAGGTGTTCATTTATAAACATCATTTCATAAAATAAAAAAATAAAAAATGTAAAATAAAATTTTCAAAAACTCAATGTCATGTAAAACCATTGAATTTTATATTTAGGTCTTTCCAGTGTACATAAAAAAAGTTTTAACATGCATTTTTTATGAAAAACGAGTGAATTATCATCATTGAACCACGATCAGTGCGAGGTAAAGGACACCATTACACTAAATAATGACTGAGATGGTTAGTAATGAGGTTAATCATGAAATATAAACAATGTTTATTGGAATTTTTTGGTTTTTGACACTTTTGGATAATTAATTATTATTGTTATTATTATTATTATTATTATTATTATTATTATTATTATTATTAATAAAGCCCAATGGTACAAACATTATTGCCGTTCCTGAGAAATGAACATAACAGGAGGGTTAATTAATAACATAAATTGCATGTTGGGAATTAAAAAAAAAAATCTAATTACTAACTGCAGCATCAAGAAACTTTCAAAGGAGCTCTCCAAAAATGTCCTCAAACACTGTTATAATGGTATGTTAAAAGACTTACATCTCCCTACAACTCCAAAACTCACACACTAACATGTGGTATGTTTTATTATTAACATATATAAAATCTTTGGTTCTCAGTTATACTGCTGTGTATTAAAAAGCCTCCTACCTGATAAAGCTTTTGAAAGCAGCTGATTGAGGGTTAATGCAGAGTGGCACTCGACTCCCCTTTTGCTGCTCCAAAATGAACTGATGGATGATCTCTGCAAAGGGAAAACACAGAGCAGCAGAGGAAGATCAGCAAACAAATTCTTACTTTGTTTTCTAACTAACTGAAACTAGGCCTCTCACAATAACGAAAAAATTACAATATTGTAAAAAAATTACTGCAAAAAAGATAAAATAAAACCACAAAACCAAAAGAATACGACTCGGCTCTGTTCACAAAATAATCAATTAAATAAATATTAAAGATGTGGCACAGGGATATAGAAAGTCATTTAATCAACAGGCGATACACATGCTACGAGGGATGGGAGTTGGAAGAAACCTGCCAACTTGATTATTTATAACGTTAACGATCAATTAATCGCTGCATGCATACATGGGCAAAATATAAGATATATATACAGTACTGTGCAAAAGCCTGTTTTTGATAAAGGATGCTTTTATTTTGAAAGGATGGAAAGAGACTTGATCCTGTCGATCATAAAACTAAATCAAGAGAGATTAAACTGTAAAGATAACGTCAAGGAGTTCAATGTTTTATGTTTTAGCCCCAAAGTTTTCACAGTAATCTAAAATTTCAAATGTGTTTTGTGTTTAAATACATTTTGGATAAAATTAAACTCAGTAATTCATGCTAGCAAGGTTTGATACAGTAAGCTAGTTTTTCTCAAATTGATACTTTTATATTTCTGTGTGTTTTATAATTGTTATTGCAACTTTCAGTTTGCAAACTGTAGTTTTATCCAACTTAATTCTCAAAGAGCCAATGAGCATTGGCTCTCTGACATACGGCCACATAACTGAACGCTCAGCGTGTTTCAGTTCAGTGATACTGATACACAGTCATAGATAAAATTAAAAAATACACAGATTGATAAAAAATTCCACATGATTGACCAAATTCTTTACGACCAATAATCGATCATCGATAACTTATTCCCATCCCCAATATGTGTGTGTGTGTGTGTGTGTGTGTGTGTGTATGTATGTATGTATGTATGTATGTATGTATGTATGTATGTATGTATGTATGTATGTATGTATGTATATATATATATATATATATATATATACATATATATATATATATATATATATATGTCACAAAGACTGATATATCATATATATATATATATCATGTTTTATAAACTCTCCCTGTTTTGTTGTATCAAAAGACAGGAAACATAAAGGCTGTTATCTCAGCAAATCAACTTACCTTTGACCTGTCTCACAGAGCTCAGATTCTTCTCAAAGCCATCATCAAACTTGGGATTAGTGACGGGCTCAAAGTCACTGGTGTAAACACGGCCAGACGATGTGGTGTAGCAGCATTTGCACATGCATGTGTGGTAGCGCAGTCGACCCTCGTCCAGGTAAGGGTGAGCCAGGGCATCCTTCGCTGAAATCCTCTTCAACTGCAGACAAAACAAGCAAGTTGAATGCGATTAATCAAAAATATTAATTATATTTGACATTCATCTCTCAAACTATGCTTAACAGAATGACTCACCGGATCAAACACCAGCATCCTACAGAGGAGGTGGACAGCTTCATGGGTCGCTTGGCTAGACAGTGTGTACAGAACAGGAAGGGATGGCTGCAGATAAAACAAACATCACGACATCAACCATCCTCCCCCTGTCTCTTTCAGCTTCTGAAGGCCAATTTAAACATGGATGCATAGTTTCTGAATCTTAAATCAACTTAACCTTAAGCTTAATCATCTTTGCAATTGTGACATGAGAAACAAAATATAAACGGACGCCCATAAAGTCGGAATAATGTTAATTGTGGTTTTATTTCCATTGTGATATGTTTGGAAAATATTGTTTAATAAAGTTTTGAGAAGAATAAATCACATTATCGCAATCATGTCATGAAAAGAGGTCTAACTTTATGGTCGGCCGCGTAATAGTAATTGAGTTTTGATGTGATACATTGAATATAAACATAAATACATAATTAATAATGAAAGTGCAACAACAAGAAACCTTGACAGGGACCTTTAAGGATAACACACAACTCACACTTTAAACAGACCACCACACCTGAAACATTAAAAACGTTTAGTTTGTAAAATCTTTTAAACATTTTTTGTTCAATCATACTTTTTTACATGCGTGTTTTAGATATTATCATTGGTAACAGTGGGACCAAAACCGATTGGCTAAAATCACTGAAAGGCCATCCAAAAAGAGGCTTTGTTCACAGATGGGTGACACCACCCACCCGTGCACCAGGCATGGTGTCAGCATGACTTGATGCTATGACAGGGACATGCTTGCAAGAGTCAGCAGTGTCTCATGTAGCAGGGGGGAGGAGCCGATTTCTCTAAATTGGCGTGATCTTCATATTCGGCATATAAAAGGGGTCGATTATGTTATTGCCGACGCATTGTCATGTGTTCCTTTGCCATGAATTCTGGACTGAGCCAAGAGAGGGGAGCTGTGAATGTGACATGTTCTTGTTGTGTCTGTTCTCTTAATTTGCTTCCCAGGTACCGGGGTTGCTGAGGTCAGGTGGGAAAGGAACAGGACACGGGCAGGGTGAAGGTTGTGTTTTTTTTTCTTTTTTAGGTTAATTCATTTTTGGGTCATTTGTTTATTTTTTGGTCAGTGGCTTACCTTTGAATTGTTAGTATTTTCGGAGGGTTTCAGGTTGTTTTTCTTCCTAGTGTTTGTGTTTTTTAGTACTGTCTGGAGTTTGTTTTGTTTCAGTGTTTGTTATTTAGTTTTCTGGGGGGATAACTTCAGGCGAATTTGTGTATTGTGATAATTTAGTTAGTTAGTTAGTGTGTGTGTGTGTGTGTGTGTGTGTGTCTATATGGGGGTGGTGTGACGGCCCCCTTTTTTTAATCTGGTGACACAAGTGTTTGTCTTTTTCCGAGGGAATCAGCTAATGCCATCAACCTGATCTGATAAAAGGGCAGCTGGCTGTCAGCGGGCTCTCTCTCGCTTCCCTCGCCAGCGTCCGCACCTTTTTTGGTTCCTTCGGCGTTTCATTCATTTGCACTTCACAACACCCCACCCTACATGATCAATACACCCACATTTACATGACTGAAACCACTGATTACTTTAGGTTGTGTTACTTTATCTAAATAAATCTATTTTTCTATCGGCTATGTACTGCATTTCTTCAGTTTTTGTCATCTCCTTCGAGCCAGGTCATGACAAATGTAATTGGAGTCATTACTTAATGTTGCCATAACAGGCCTGTTTGGAGGAGTCAGAAAGATGCATGATGCTACTGCAGGCGGCAGGGTGTCATGACACAAGAGTAATAAAATACATGTACTGCCACTTGAGGTGGGGCGTTATTGGGACAGCGTGCAATGTGTCATACTCTAAAAACCACATCTGAGCTAACAAAGCTAAGAGAATGCCTGTAGGTAGCTAGAATAATTATATATGTTAGCTATGTGTAGGATAGCTAAGCCATTTGCAAACAAAATATTGCATAGCTTTTTGATTCAACATTCAACCAAAATAAGTTGCATGCAGGTCCCATTTTCAAATATGACTTCATCTTGGAGAACTTTCCAGCCAAAACCATATTTGAGTGGTTAATAAATTGTGCTTCTGAAGACATGCAGGACTGCAGAGTCTGTACTGCAGTATCAGCTGCTGTACGACAAACACGATGAATATGTTGAAATAACAAACCGATCAAATTCTATTTCTAAAATTGAAAACCCAAGTATCAGTTCATCTTCTCAAAAAGACAAGTGGGAAAGCTCTTTGTAAAAATAGATTCCTTACCTGCTTGTGAGGTCCTCTGAGAATGTGTGCACGAGCACCTTCACATGCGGTCCTCATTGCTTCCATAGAGGGAGTCCCCAACAGGTCAGTGATTAAATCCAGCTACAAGGAACAAGGTGAAAAAGACAACAGAACAAGTTTGTTTCTGCCTGTTAAGACACACAAGATGTCAGTCTTGAGTATTTAATCTGTGCTCAATAAGCCAATGAGCTGAGTATCAATTTGAGCAAAACAAGCTTACTGTATCAAACCTTGCTAGCATGAATTACTGAGTTTAAATTGATCCCAAACGTATTTAAACACAAAACACATTTAAATATGAAGATTACTGTGAAAACTAACCCCATGCCTCTTCAGGGGCTAAAACATAAAACAGTTAACTCGTTGTGATTTTTTTCCTAAAATTTAATCTCACTTGATTTAGTTTTACGATTGACAGGATCAAGTCTCTTTTTCGTCCTTTCAAAATAAAAGCGTCCATTATAAAAACAGGCTTTTGCATAGTTATGTATATATATCTTAATTTTTCCCCATGTATGCATGCAGCGATTAATTGATTAATTGAACGTTAATGGTATAGATAATCAATCGAGTTGGCAGGTTTCTTTAAAATGCCCATCCCTAATATCATATACACTTTATACAGTATTTATGCAATTCAGTACAGAAATCATGAGGATGAATAAAGCTCTCTCTTGTCTTAACTCAGAGAGCACTGAGCTACCTGCTGAATGGGACTTTGGGCTTGGAAGAGGATGCGTCGCCCCAGCAGCTCAGCGAAGATGCAGCCCACGGACCAGATATCGATGGAGTTGGTGTAATGGCGGCTTCCCATGAGGATCTCAGGAGCTCGGTAGTACTGCGTCACCACTTCTTGAGTCATGTGCCGTGACTCATCTGACTCCTCCACTCGGGCCAGGCCAAAATCACAGATCTGGAACACATCATTCAGAGGTTACTGTTGACACCTTATGTTTCCCCTGTTTTTTCCTCACCGTTTTACTCAATTGTGAGGTTGTAGCTCAGTAAGTGGGAACAACCACTGTTTGTGTTGCACCATGTAGCAGTTTGACATTGTTTGAACATACTTGGGCTATCCAACTATGCACTTTTACAGCTGCCTGCATTTGTTTAGTGCAATTTAATTTATTAACTTAAACAGCAAATGTTCATGAAGGTAGTTTGAGTTTTTGCTCCATATCCCCAAATGTGTCTTGAAGAACATCATGTACAATGCATATAAAAATGTAAAATCTATATTTTTAAAAGTCTTGAAAAAGACATTTTGAAAATAAGACGGAGTATTAGGGCCACATTTAGAAGGAAAAAAAATTACAAGATTAAAGTCTTAAATATTGAATTAATTACGATAATAAAGTCGTACAGAATTGGTAGGCTGTTCTACTTAAAACGGAAGTTATACTGCAGTCGACCACTTCCAGCCATTTCCCCTTCCACAAAAGCAGCGGTTTCCTCCAAGTCCATCTGGTTCTTTTTGCAGAAAACATGCAATTTCTTGCATATTCTTTATAAAGTCCTTATAGTTATGATAATGTGATGCTGATGTTGTTTGTGAAACCTATATTAAAGTACATTTCTACGAAATGCTCCACAGCCCTCATTTTAACAACTCATTATTATTATAATTTATTAAATATTTGAGTTTATTCTCATAATTAGTTAAATATTTACAACTTTAATCTCATTTTTTTTTCTCTAAATGTGGCCCTTATACTACATCATATAAAAAACTCTATAGTTATTTAAAAGGTACATAGTTTAAGCCTCTATGTAGGATTTGAACATTTCAAACTTTGGAGACTCCTACCAGGTATAAAGTTATGCTTTCATGGACCCCAAAAAGAAAAACATTGACAGTGATGTGTAATTTTTGTATAAACCTAAATATAACCTATCCAACTGTTTTAATTAAACGTTAATCTAAGCCTAAAACCTAAAAGATACACAACTGATGTTGCAGTGTCACATGTCTGTCCCTGCCATTTGGTTGCTACTTCTCGTCTAATTTTCAGAGGGATTGTATGAGTTTATTCCATTGACCTTACAATAAAATGGATTCCAGTGCAAACACTATCAGATACAGCCTGTAAAATCATCATAGAGCTGAATTTAATTATTTCAACAAAAACTGAACATTTTAAGACTTCAAAGATAACATGTATTGCAGATTACAGAATGTACAGGTTTTCCATAATTGTAATTGCGATATCCCGGAGTTAGATGTAGTATTTGATTTGGTCCAAATCTCATGAAGAAAGACATAACGTGCTCCACGCACCTTAAGCACACAGTTGCTGTTGACCAGGAGGTTGCCTGGCTTGATGTCTCGGTGCAGGATGCCAGCAGAATGAAGGTATTTAAGTCCTGGTGATTGGGATTGTGTCGGAGAAAGAGACAACAGAAAAGAATATTTTATCAAATATTAGATATTACAATCTTAAGTCTCTTTTAAACCAGATATTGCAATGGTTGACTTAGTTGTTCAAACTGGTGTCTGCTCATATGTAATATATGACTGTTCATTTATTATTAATGTGTACTTTCTTAGTGTACAGAACATCATGTTTTCTTGTAAAAAAAACATCACCACTACAGTCAGGTAATTCTGCCACATGTGTAAGCCAGATGTCTATCAACTGGGGGGAAAATCCTGGAAAAGTCATTTCCAAGCCGGGACAGAAGGACTATGAAATATGAAAGACATTAAGCTCTGTTAATACCTGCCTGCATGTCTAATTGTTATCATAATTATTCTATATGCTGAAGCTGTTTTAACATGCATTCCTGATGCATGAGACAAATTAAAAATGCCACTTACACTATAAATTATTACATAAAGCCAGAATTTAAATAATGGCTTAGTCTTAAACAGGGGAAGGCAACCTGCGGCTCCAGAGCCACATGTGGCTCTTCAGGCCATCTGCAGCAGCTCCTTGTGACTTTGACCAAAAATTATACGTTATAATAATAGTTATTTCTTTATGTTTTAATTGTAATTTGTCATTGGTGTAGGCCAAAATAAATTTGTATTCTTTTGTTGTTCAATTGTAAAAATGTGTGGTTTATAAATGGCAGCAAAACATTTTTTAGTCAACTAAAATGTGCATCATAGCTTATAAAAGTCTACGGCCTGGCACCTTTACCTATACATTTTGCCAACTTCAAAACTCCAGCTCTTATTTGCACTTGGGTCCTCACTGCATTCTGACAAAACCATTTTAATAACAGCTCACTGTGACCTATTAGTAATGTTGGTAGGCTTCAATTAAGGCTGTTGTATCTTCATTGTAAGGCTCAACAAGGCTCTTGGGCGCAGTCCTTAGGTTAGAGGTTAGGAAGTGGACTGACATGTCAAGGACTGAAGTGACCCTTGAGCAAGGCACATAACACCCCACTGAATTTTGCTTCTGATTTGGGAGTGTGCTCTACTAGTTACATTGTATGTAGCTGTATTTGCTATGTTTTACAGACTTACTTATCTCCTCTGGACTGAAAAAAAAAATCCTCTCGAGACATGCTTATTTGGACAAACTTCTCCTTGACGATGCAGATCCACCTCAGTTTTAATCAGTATAATATGAAGACAATCAATGTGCTAAATTTAGCACATTGATTGTCCATCAAAGCTTTTAAGCGTAAAATTATGTAAAAGACAAACTTGCAGGTTCATTCTAAATTACTAGATTTAAGGGAAAAGCAGCCATTTGAGCAATGCTTGTAAAAACACTGTCTCTGACCGTCACTGACTCTGCTTCAGTGCAGTAGTAGGTGGTTCTTATGTTTGCTGGTAGCTAACTTTGTAATGTTGTGATTTCAGCTGCCCATAGCGCACTTTTTTTCACACAGCAACTCCATTTCTTAGACACACAGGTATGAGGATCGGTAGGCTGCGTAAGAATATACATTTTCAACCTCTAAAGTGTCAAAATTAGCATTGTGATCCATATAGACATTAATGTTAAATCCTAAATCACTTCTGGTTTCTCTTGTTTGATGTGGAAATGAAAATGTCTTGTTGTGCATATTTATGTTTTAGTTTTTTTTAAATCTAGTGCCCACCAAATTTTTCCTACACATTTATTCACTGCGGTCAGGAAGATGCAAGTTGCACTTTAATGTAGCAATGCAAACATTCTAATCACCATGAGTGAGTTTTCATCCAGCAGAGGGCAGCGCTGCCTTACTGAAGGATGTTTCTTCCACTTCTCTGCTGTTGTCAGGTGGATTTACACTATGCAATGGTACCTGAATATTTGTGAATAAAATGGCTTGCATTTTCATGAGCACTTCATACATGTCACAAAAGCAACATTAAAACAGCCCCAACATTAAGGTTAGGGCCTTTCATTCAAGCTTGATAAATCCTTCAAATCTGTACATATTTGTTGCCAACCTTGCAGGCTCTACAACCAATCACTGCACATTTATTTTATTCTATTTCAACTAGGCATGGGCGTTTGGAAGAAACCTGCCAACTCAATTATCTATAATGTTAACGATCAATTAATTGATTAATCGCTGCATACATATATTGGCCAAAATAAAAGATATATACATAACTATGCAAAAGCCTGTTTTTGAAAACTGATGCTTTTATTTTGAAAGGACGAAAAGAGACGTGATCCTGTCGATGGTAAAGCTAAATCAACTAGTTTAAACTGTAAAGATAATGTCAGGAGTTCACGGTTTTATGTTTTAGCCCCGAAGAGGCATAAGGTTAGTTTTCACAGTAATCTTCATATTTAAATGTGTTAAAATAAGTTTAATCAGTAATTCATGCCAACAGGGTCTGATACAGTAAAATAGTTTTGCTCAAATTAATCTTGTTTTCTCTGTGTTTTATAATTGTTATTGCAACTTTCAGTTTGCAAACTGTAGCTTTATTTTTAGCTCATTGGCTTATTGACGTACGGCCGCAGAACTAAAGGCTCGGTGTGTTTCAGTTAGATAGATTAAAAATTCCATGTGACCGACCAAATTCTTAACGACCATTAATCGATCATCGATTAATTATTCCCATCCCCAATTTCAACTATTGCTCAGAGGTATCGTTGTCTCCATCAACCCTTTCAATTTTCTGTCTGGTCGAGCCATCATATGAAACATGCAAACAAACCATTCATACAAAATTAATTAAACATTACATTTCTTGCAGGAAATGTTGTCTAACTTAATTGCTTTTAAAGTGAAAACATCTAATAGAAATCTGATAAATGAACTAAGCATTACAATACCAAGAAGATGACCTGAAAGAGAATTAAAAGACGACCTACCTCGTAGAATCTGATAAAGAAAAACTTTGGCATGGTCTGAGCTCAGAGGTTGTGGTGAGACAATGATCTTATGGAGGTCACTTTGCATCAGTTCAGTTACCACATAGCTGAGATGTCGGACATTAAGGGAAAAACAGAATACCATTGAGTGTGCTGTATTATCAAGACAAGCCTTCCTTTAACATGGAAAAGAAAAAAAAGAAACCCCAGGAAGAGAAACAAAGGACGGATCCCTCTCCCAGGACAAACACACATGCAATAGATGTCGTTTGTTCAGAACAGATCAACAAAGTAAAATTACAACTGACAGAATGTGAGAGGGGAGAGGGACAATGACAACCACTATAGTGCTAACACTATAAAGATGTCTATGACTAATGATATTAGTAATGTTGATGGTGGGGAAAATAATAGAATCACATAAACGCAGTACTAACAGAAATAGTGGCAGTAATAATAGAAGGAATAAGACTAATGGCCATGGTAGCAGTAAACATAATGGATTGAAAATTAAAGAAAAAGTATCCATAGTAATGTTAGTGATACTAATAAAAAAGACTAATAATAATGATAGTACTAGCAGCTCTCTGTAACAAGTGTAGCATGAATGGAATGACATGGTGGTAAGGCTGGGCGATATTGACCAAAACTCATATCCTGTCATATGCCATAGTCTCATGTGCTGCGCTAATGTCACATTGCAGCCCTCCCAACTTCTCTGCTTCTAATCAATTTCAGCATGATTGAGAAACGTGCCTACCTCCCTGTATCAGTCCCGTCCCCAGATCATCTCTCTGTGTGCGTCTGAGTGTGCGCGAGCCGGACTAATTACTAGTAACCTGTGCGGGCCGGTCAGAGGTCCAAACACACTGTTGCATTATGCCGACATTGTCTCAAATACATATCTCTTTCTAAAATATGCCAGTATAACTCTTAATACTGGCATACCTCTGAGCCCTACATGTTGGAATTAGCAAGCTAATTCTTGGGGGGGGGGGCACGGTGGCGCAGTTGGTAGCGCTCTCGCCTCACAGGTAGAAGGTCCTGGGTTCGATTCCCGCCAGGACGCTGTGGGCGTTGGAGGCGTGTCCCCAGCTCCATGTCTCCGGTGTCCGCAGAGCTGGTCAGTGTCGGCAAAAGGGCCTTTCTGTGTGGAGTTTGCATGTTCTCCCCGTGTCCCCCGAGGATCCCCTTACAGGGACCTCTCAAAAAAACATGCATTGATCCTGGTCGCTAAAGAGCCTCCCTCTGGTCGGTCGGGGCGCCTGATGGGGGGGGGGGAGGAACCGGTGGGAATAACGTGATCCTCCCACGCGCTACGTCCCACCGGGGAATCTCCCCCTGTCAGGTGTCAAGAAGCGGCCTGCTAACTCCACATGTATCGGAAGAAGCATGTGGCAGTTCAGGGCTCTCCCCAGGCCGACAGGGACAAGGTAGCGCCCCCCAGGATCATGTCGTAGGACAAATTGGGTGATAAAATGGGTTACAAAATCGCGGGATAAAAATATTAGAATTTTTTTTTTTTTTTAAATGGCCATTTTGAACGGCGGGAAGAGAGGGATAAACTTATCAATTTGTTTCAGGTACGCAAGCCTAAAATTTATTCAAATAACATAATTAAAGCCCAACCCACAAATCATATTCTCACAAAAAAAATGCCTGAAACGCTGTCAGTTAGAGTAGAAGTACAGAAAGTTGTTGCTGAAGAGATGATACGTATGTCTAGTCGCACTGGTGTAAAGTGGAGGGTTTCAGGTGTGTGCGTGCGCAACCCCTCCAACTCTCAGAATGCCATCTTCATTCCTGGATTCAGCTATCTAAAGCCTAATTTCCACCGGGCGCGTTACGGCCTTGGCCGCCGCTGCTGATCGCTGCCAATGAGACCATTTCCACCGAGCGCGCTGTGGAACGTCTCAGCAGCGTCCCAGCTGCGGCTCTCCGCTCTGCAGCGCGAGCATTCCGTAGCATTTTGTATTTTCTCTGCGAGCCGCTGCTAAACCTCGTAAATCTAAAAAGAGTAGATCGCACCAGACAGGAAGTCCGACTCACAATCAACGTAATACACTTCCGCCCCGATCTCGAGGTCTCCCGTATGTTCAGGATTAGCGCTTGTTCTCGTTATCTCGCGTGTATACGGCTGGACCCCATGGAAATCCCCAGTAGTAATCACAAAACCCCTTTCTTTGACAGACATAAATCTCCATCTCAGCCTTTCTGATCTCCTCATTTGAAAGGGAACCACTGACAGCCTGAGCCTCGATACTCTGCAAATCTTCTACCATCTCCCTCCAGTTAGTCCTGGACTAAATATGTGTCATGCTCCCTCTTCCAACAAAAACACAGCAGCAGGCTCTTAAATTCAAGGGTCCAACCAACCATCTTCTTCAGATGGATCCAAAAAAAGAAGTTTTTGGTCAAGTGACTAACTGCCTCCATCTCCTCTTCTATGGAGTAAGATTTGTGCCAAAATGTTCCAACAACACCTTTTCAAATTCAAACAAAAAATAATTTATCAAAATATCAAATACAAAATAGAAACAAAAAAATAAAGTCAAAGACGAAATTCAAAACTCCCAAACAAATTATGTGTGTAATTGCAAAAGAAATCTGTCTTTAACTCTTTGAATAACTGTAGTTTTTTTTTCTCCGCAGTCCGCACTAAACGAGCAGAGAGCATTTTATTTTTTAAACTTACAGGTCAGTTGCAGCTCAGCTCAAAATGCATTACAAAGACAGAATCGTTATTCAAAGAGTTAAAGGGGGATTTCTTTTGCAATTACACAAAAAATGTGTTTGCAAGTTTTGAATTTTGTCTTTGACTTTATTATTTTTGTTTCAATTTTGAATTTTATATTTTGATTAATATTTGCTGGTTTGAATGTGAACAAGTGGTGTTTGAACATTTTGGCACAAATCTAACTCCATAATCTTCAGCCTGCACAGCATTAACTATCAAACTCAAACTGACCTCAGGGCCATCTATATTTTGTTCTTTTCACAGATTTAATCTAAAAAATTGATAAGGCACTACAGCGCTGTTCCATTACCTGACAATAATCTATACTGTCTGGCCACAAGGTTTAAAACAACTGCTCAACATAGCAATGCAGGAATCCCTGGACCCTGTTTTGAATCAATCAATGGTAAAGGATACATTTCTTCAAAGTAGTCGATGTGTGGAGGTTGTAGTATGTCCAGAGCAGAGAGCACCTGAGGAGAGTTAAAGTCAGATTATGTTGATAACAGGTGGCAGAAGGAGACAGCTGAAGACATCTCTATTCTATTTTTCAGTGGCCTTACTAACTAGGCTAACATTACTATACAATTGTCAGAGACATGACCCTGTCTTGCTTGCCATAGTAATCCCAAGAGAATGAACAGAAGTATGTTTCATGTACTGAGGAAGGGCTTTTCTGTAGCAGTCTTTCACAATTAGCTCAGGATCCAGACCTCACCACATAGAAAGTGGGTCTACAAGTGTGTTTATAGATGACACATCTTAGCATTGCTGTGTACTTACATTTTCATGTTTGAAGAAGCATAGCATCTTCAGCTCCCGGAATACCCTCTTGCAAGAAACAAGGTTTTGGAAGACATTGGGCATTTTTTTGAGGGCAACTCGCTTTCCATCTCTTGGGTCCGTCACTGACCTGTTAAGAGGACAAACAAGATTAAATGGTTCTAATTAGGATTTGGCACCTGTTTATTGTAGATGTTAGGTTGATACAGTAAAAAATAACAATCACTCAATCTCTGTGACTACAGGCAAGATCCATGATATTTGGTACGGATCAAGTGGCAACCTCCAGGTCTGAGCAGAAAAATTCCAGCAGGGGGCGCTGACAGCAGCTGCAGAAGCATTTCAGTCCATTAATTTCAATACAAAATGAGAAAACTTCTCACTTGATTTATTACAAGAGAATTTTTTTTAGGACAACACTATGATCTCAATCGCTAGTAAAAAATCTTCAAGACAATTTGATGTTAATAGTGTAAATAATGGCCCCATTTAGAAGAAAATAGAAGATAAAGAATCGTATGATTTGGGGCGTGGCTACCTTTGATTGACAGGTCACTAACAAGGCGAGCCCTCATCAGGAAAAAAGAAAAGAAATGCGTATCCACTGCACTGTGTCAATAAAGTTAAAAAAATGTGTTTTAAAAGGATGTTTACCGATTTGGTCTCCAAACTTTGACCCTTTCACTGTATTTTCACTTAATGACAGTTTATTTGAATGTTTTGTTCATTAAAAATGTCTTGTTCAGTGTTTGATTGGACTAACAGACACTCCAAGGAGTCGCCTTTCAGATTTCAGGTAAGTAACGTACATATTGTTTTTTGTTTTTTGCTAGCCAAAATTAACATCCCAGTTAATGCTAACTTGAATTAGCAGCAGCTTCTGTCAGTCAGGTTGAGGTGTAGAGAGGCTGTAGTCAGTGATCAGATCCCTCTCCTCCTCCACAGTCCAGATATGGTCTGCTCCCAGTTTCCGAAAACAAGATGGCAACGAGTGCAACGCTGAACTCGATGCCTCAAACGGACCACAAACCAATATGTGACGTCACAGTGACAAGCTCCATTACTTACACAGTCTATGGTATGGACACTTAGGTTCTCCAGAGGCTGGTTTACAACAAGATATGCCAGAAACTAATGGTTGAAACTCCATGAAATATGCTGTGGATATTCATTGTCCCAAAAGGATGATATGTAATGTTTTTGGTGATCCTTCTGATCATGGTAAATACATAATCAAATACATGAGGCGTACATCAAGGAGCATATAGTGTTTGTTGGTTGAGCACCTTTCTTAGTGATTAGTCAGATAATCTTTTAACTGCAAAAATGCAGAGATCAAAGCCTCATGAGGAACACAGCAGGTGTAAGTAGAGCATTCCAACTCTACACACTGTAGCACAACCTCCAATGATCCTTTTAAAATAGGATCAGTCGAGGCAAACAGATGGCAGTGGACTAAGATCCCAGGTTTCACCAAGACTGTGCTCCAAACACGTTTTTAAACCAGAGGAACTTTTAATGGGTACACAACAGCCACAGTGCTATGGAGTGGTGATGGGTATGGCTTAAGGCATTTATTTTGCTTGAAATTACTGGAAATGCTCAGTCTATTATTATCATTGTTATCATTTGCATTTTACTTTTCCCCAACCGGCTCTAAAATCAGAAACAGGGTTTTATTTCTCATCTTCTCCATTTCAAAAGTGCCTGATATGCTCTTTTTTTTATTTGCAAAAAGTCAAGAAGTTAGAGAAGTCCCCTTCTCCATTTACTTGTTGTAAAAGATGAGGACCTCAATCTGTATTTAAACTGAATATGGTTGAGAGATAGAGCAGCGGCCTCATTTACAAACGCTGCTTCGGCACAAAAAGATTGTTTTTGCCATTGTCATGCAATGAGATGTGACAATATGTGGCAGCACCGCAAACCCTTGTCTAGCAGTAACAACTGTCTTTTATACTCTACGTGAAATGTTTATATCATCATATTGCAAGTGAAGTAACTTTTTCCATCCTCCATCACATGTCCTAAATATGAGGATGTTAAATGATTTTTTTTAAAAGTATTTTGAAGTATGGAGCACAGTGTAAACCTATTATAGTAAAAATGTATTTTGCACAGATCCCATGCCTTGCTCACTGTGCCAAAACCATGATCGCTGACAGTTTTCCCGATTCATGTGGCATGGCAATATTAACACAGAGCAGAGGAGCGAGGCGCACAAATCCATCTCTCACTGGGAAGGAAAAGTGTGGTGGGTGGGCAAATATCAGGTGTGATGCACAATTGATCCTGTGGGTGATGATATTTTAGAAAATTTTTACGTTTTAGTAATCAATACTTTTTTAGTATTGATACTTTTGACAACCTACAAGGTTACAAAGTAACCTACAAGGTTACTTTGACCCCTACAAGGTGTGTGTTAAGAAATGCATCACTGAGCGCAGTGATGCATTTCTTAACACACACCTTGTAGGGGTCAAAGTAGGGCTGGGTGATTTGGACCAAAAGTCATATCCCAATATATTAAGGCTGAATATCAATGTACGATATATATACTCCGTATTTTTAAATCGTAAAGTGAGAGCAAATGTTCAGTCAAAGTCAAAGTCAAATATGACATGTTACAGGTAATTTTATTGAAACAGTTTATGTGAACATAAATACTGTATAACAACAGGGGGAACTTTAAACAAAAAAAAAAATCAAAGCTCCATAAAGTGCACATTTAAATAAAATATATATATATATGATATAAATATCATATGAAATTAAATAGGCCAATCTTTTTCTGAAATAAATATATTTATATGAGAAAAGAATAATGAACATTACAAACAAACTAAATATAACAAACCCTAGTAAGGGCAGTATTTATATAGAAAGAAAAAAATGAACTATATCGATATATGGTCTAATTCCATATCACATTTGAAAACAGATATATTTTTTATATCGATATATATCACCCAGCCCGAGGTCAAAGCCTGAAAAGTTGTCCAGAAGGAAATGTGTATTAGGTCTTTAATTCTGCATTATGTCAATATTATATCACAGCCAATAGCTGTGCCTCTGTCTGTTTTTGCTTGCTGCTGATCCCAGAGCTGGGCTTGTGGCCCACTGTCGGACAAAATTGAGGTTTGGACATTCATGCCTTGCTCCATAAGGTGCAGCACTGTGAAGGAAGAGATGGCTTATCTGGGTCAGACCTTATCCCATCAGCACTCACAACATGTCCCATAAAGCTTACTGACCTCTGCAGGAAATTACATTTATTTAAGGCAAGCTTGAGGTTATGAGCTTTAAACGGTTGAAATACCATATCAAGCTGTTCCAACGACAAATCTTCAAACATCATCCAGATAGCACAGCAGACTTAGAAAGTTTTGGACACCAAAGATGCCTAACATTATCCTCAGGTTATGAGAAAGTCAGAGGCATCAGATTCCGCCTTCCCGACCTCCTCATGTACCTCCAGGTTATAGTACCCAGAAGTGAGGTCCATCATGGAGTAGGTGGTTTCTTTAAACAACCGGAATCTGATGATTGTAGCAGGCTGTGGCCTTGCTACAATCCAACTTTCCCTTAGAGAAGATGGACTTAAAGTCAGCTAATCACCATAGACGAGTTTAACACTTTTTGCAGGCAGGTGATACTCGGTGATATTTCACAAGAGTCTATGTCTAAATCACATTCACACTCCAATGTCTTGCAACACTGAATGGAGTGGATCAAACTTCTGTGGTAAGGTGTTGCTCCACATGACCACAGATGGGCTGGCTGTTGACAGTTGCACATTTTGCTGGATGCTGGACTGGGTGTCACTGGCTACTCTGGGATCACTGAAGCTTCCCATCGCCATGCATAGATACACATCAGCTAGCCAGCTTAGCATTCTGTCTTCAAGAGGGATTTATCTTTTTTCAGAGGTAGCAACCCATCATCTCAGCACTGCCACAGTCCTTCCAACAATGACTGACCTTGGCCTTGTTATGCACCTGTAGGCTGCAGCATGACTGTACTGCCAGCCAACACACTACTCACTTGTTCCTGACTAAGTGCTCTTTTATACACTCAGGAAGAAACTGACATGGCCATTTTCAAAGCCCTCTGACCTCAAGTTATCTGAATGAAAATGGACTTTATGGGTGCCCAAAAGTCTGCTCTTCAAAAACATTTTAAAACTGTAAGTTTTTTGGCACCTTGAGCACCACGGGTGTTGTGCCTTATAGTTCCATTTTGGGCTGTCAAAATGCTTTAGTAATGCATTGATTCGCAATGTTTTTTTACGGCACTAATTATTATGACACATAATCGCAGGTTGCACTGCCAGATTGGTCTGTAACCAAGACCCAAGTTATTTGCAATTACTGTCGATGTGGACTGAGTTAACAACCGAGTACACCTCATCCTAATATCATTTGCCAAGTACAGCTAATGCCGGCAAACAGAGATGAAACATTTAGCTTGTGGCAGGCCAGTTAACAGTTAAAAACGAGGGTCACACTACACTTCTAAATTACCTTCGAGAGCCCCCCCATCAAAAGATACCAACTTCTTCAAACAGAATGCTCAGCTAGCTGGAGTGGTTAGGACAGACAACAACATGTTGCACTCACCGGAGCCTTTACTGAGCACCCCAGGGTGACATCTCAATATTTTGACTTGCAGTGGCAAATAGAAAATTCATGGACGTAACTCCAGTTCTGTGAATATATGCATAGCCCTCTAACTACTGTGTACAGTTTGTAACTCACAACAAAACAATCAAGACTGAAATATAGCACTATAGGACTACCGGTAAGGGGAAAATGTGCATTTTGGATTTTGGGGTTAAATGTCCCTTTAAAAGATATAATATGTAGGAAATATTGAGGGAGGGAGAAAGAGGAAGAGCAGCATTAGTTGAGGGTTGAGTGAGCAACACTGAATGAAAAGAGGGAGCGCGTTAGTGGTAAACAAAGCAATGAATCAGAGGAATAAAAAATTATTTTCTAATTGCGTTCTAAAGCACAAAATGACACATTTGCACCTCTGCACATCCTCTGCTGATAACATGGCAGCACTCTGCACATAGCCAAGGAGAGACACCAGGAAGGGAAAACATTAAAGCATACAGTAACTCTCTAATCATTTATGACATATATTTAATGTTTTACCTTATTAACTACATGGATACTTACTTATACTTAATATTTACTTATCTCATCAAAAGAATGGGAAAGTTAATAAACCCTCAAAAAACTCCTGCTTGGAAAGTTCCACAGGTAAACTGGCTAATTGGTAACAAGTTATAGTATCACAGTTGGTTATTAAACGTCATCCTTAAAAGGACATTGTTTACAACTAACCATTTTTTCAAAAAACTGTTTGGGAAAATAAATAATAAACACTTTATTAATAATGTTTCTCAATGTGTAATTGCAAGAATGTCACCATCTACAATTCATAGCACCAATGAAAGAACTCAGAGACCATTAATGTTGAAAGGTGTATAGAACATATGCTGCCATCCAGACAACGTCATCTCCAGGAATGTCTCTTCTTATTTCAAGGAGCAGCTATTATAGTCCATAAATGAAGAAATGCCCTTATCGTCTTTGGTTTCGGTTTTAAGCATTTACTGAACATTTTTACAGCATTACAGGTGATCTCAATATGCACACTAGTTGACAAAGTACTGACTATATATTCCCCAGAAATTGAGTTACCTGAATAAATCCTGCTAGTTTAAAACATTGAAGATCTACAGGTGCATCTCAATAAATTAGAATATCATAAAAAAGTTTATTTATATCACTAATTCAATTCAAAAAGTGGGAATAACACATTATATAGATCCAGTAAACACAAAATGAAAATGTTTATATCTTAATTTCTTCTGATTATGGCTTACATTTAATGAAGATATAAAATTCAGTGTCTCAAAAAAAATGTGAATATTACAAAAGACCAATTTTAAAAAGTATTTTTAATATGGAAATGTTTGCCTCTGAAAAGTATGCCCATCTATATGACTCAATACTTGGTTGGGGCTGTTTGACTTGAACTACTGGTAATGGACTTTTCCATCATATTCTAATGTATTGAGGTGTACCTGTAATTCTAAGCAGGGCTTTCCGCTAGGACATGGAGTAGTCAACCAGTGGGGAAAAGTAGCCGGCTAGAGGTCATGGGGCATGTCCTACCGGAGAAATGTTTTGCTGTAAAAGCCCAAATTTAGTGCCTCTCGCACATTCTAATGCCACTATTCCATTGTATTTATTGCATATTTTAATGAGTTTGCCTACCTGATTGTAAACATTTAGGGAATTATTGACAGTCTTCTTGTAAATTCTGTGGTGGATTCTTTTAACACTTCCATGTGCTCTTATTTTGAAAGCAACATGTTTAGCAATTAGGAAGGCATTCACACGAATGCTTGCTGTTTACAGTGATGTTCACAAACTTATCTATTGCACTGGTCAGAAAAGACAATATCTGTTGCAACATGACAAATTCAACATTAATTTAATCCATAAAGATTTTGTCACTGAACTCGATCCCAGCCTCTCTGTCTGATGTGCAATTTCGGTGGCAGCAGACTGTGGGAACGAGAGGCGATCTGTTTTAAAAAAGTGAGATTTCTCACTAAAATACATGTTGGTTAACACTGTTATTCACCGTCTATCGTGTGACAGAGTTTTTTCTCCAGTTAACAACCTGTTCTACTGCTTCCTGTTGAGGCTGCAGATGCACAGACGGTGAAAAAGAAAAAAAAGAAAACCCAAGTTAACAAACTAAACACATATTAATAACAGCGTACCCCACTTTATGATTTTATCCCGATACTTGAGTCACAATACAATATTATTGCAATTTTAAGCATTTTGCGATATGGTGAGTATTGCGATTCAATATATTGCGATTAAACTGTTTAACTGCATTTGGTGTCCACAAAATTAAATTCAATCAAGAATTGTTAAGTCAGATAAGAGAAAATTCTGATTCTATTCATCTCACTTCAGTCTTTTTATTTCTCCACAATGAGAGTCAAACTGAACTGAACTGATATCAAACATGTATGGACGACAACAACTGCAGCATTTTATCAAACTTTCAAAAACTTTAAGCTTCACTGCTCTGATTTTTAAAAAATTAAACATAAAAAAAGCCCAACTTTGCAGCGTTATTTCTATAACTTCCCGACACGATATCCTGACACATGGTGCCTATAGATTCCTTAGATCTTCTAGTTACATATGATACCAGCATCTGCAGTATATTCCTAAAAATGAGCTCACTGCAGCCACCGCTAAATATCGATACCTGGCGGACATTAATCGATATAATATTGCAACGCATAATATCGCGATTCTATGCTGTATCGATATATCCCCCCACCTCTAAGTAATAATAATATTGTACAGAGTTTGTGAATCGCAACATGTTAATCAAAACAATTTTATTTGAATCGGAAAAAATTGACTTTTACTTCGTTACATTTGTAAATGGTAACAAATGATTTAAAAAAAAAAAGACTGTCCAGACCAGGACAAAAGGAAATGGTCCTGGTGTTTTGGCCCAGCCCAGAAATGTTTACATATAGAAAAGGAGCTCATGTACCTTGCACTGGTATAAAAGTATTGTCAGCTCACTAACAACATCACGCTCCCTGTCTAACAGAGAAACTAGTTAATTACTTAATCACCTCTAAATCTATCAGTAACTCATTACTATTGCACAGATAACAGCATATCGGCTTCTCAACACTAACAGGACTGACCAACATGTTAACATGTTAAACTGGTAAATTAACTGAAAAATAACAACAACAACCCTATCAATTACTGCCAATCAATTACATGTCAGTTTCCAGCTAAATGATGTACAAAACCTACTCTGAGTTGTCAAAACACACATAGTGGAGTGTCACATGCCAATGGAAAAGATAAAATAGTCAAAATTTTAAGGCAATAGAAAGTTCTCTCTCTCGCTTTCTTTGCTCCTGCCATAATTAGGCCGGAGCCTGATCAGTAGCTTACAAACCTGTCAGTGGTGTTTGTAGGACGTGAGTACGGTGGTGGATCCTCCCCCGTAAAGTTTTTTCTGTATGAACAAGGTATTTTTTATGCTATTTTTAATGCATTCTGGCACCTGTTTTATGTTCAAAATACATGTCTTAATGATTTAAAACTTTAAAATGTAATTTTAAAAATTTTAAAACTGTTACTTTACTGATTAATTATGATTTGTGATGTTAAGAAAATATTAGTATTTGTTACCAATTCGTTTTAGTATTGAGTAAAAGAACAGAATACTTTATAACTGCCATCATTAAACATGTATAGACCTGGGAAACAGCATTTATTTTTGCATTGGTGCCATATAATTAAGTGCATTTTCTGATCTTTTGTACTACTATCTATAAAATCAAGAAGCATCTGTGTGTGTGTGTGTGTGTGTGTGTGTGTGTGTGTGTGTGTGTGTGTGTGTGTGTGTGTCTGTGTGTATGTCCGGGGGGCTGGGGATGTGTGTCTAGGGCATATCTATTATAAGATTTTGTATGTGGCTTGCGCATAGGATGTGTTGCTGCATTCCACTGTTTCCGATCAGACGCCTTTTAGGGGAGCTTCGCCCCATTGTGTGATAGGCCTACACCTGGTACGAAATTAAACTCATAACAGTTTAATTTAAGAGCTGATATCTAGACTTTTTCCATGGTTTTCTTGATGATGATTTTGGTTATTATAAAAAAAAAAACATGGAATATGTCTAGATATCAGCCCTTAAATTAAACTCTTATGAGCTATTTTTGTTGTTATCATTTCATTTGCCCAAACAAATGTACCTTTAGTTGTACCAGGCATGAAATGAACAAGAAAGCAAGGATAAAACAAGGTGGTCTTATCACTTTTTCCATGACTGTAGAGTACCATGTAAAAGCCTGTTTTGATAACGGACGCTTTTATTTTGAAAGGACAAAAAGGGACTGGATCATTTCAATTTGCTCAGATTAAAACTTTTGAATTTCTGTGTGTTTTATAATTCTTAATGCAACTTTCAGCTTGCAAACTGTATTCATCTTAACTTATCCAACTCTCAGCTCATTGGCTTATTGGCGTACGGCTGCAGAACTGAACACTCGGCCGTGTTTCAGTTCAGTGATACTGATACGCAGTCAGAGATAAAATAAAAAAATACACAGATCAATTAAAAATTCCATGTGATCGACCAAATTTTTAACAACCATTAATCAATCATCGATTAATTAATCCCATCCCTACTTGTAGTAAAGGCTCCTCTTCTTTACCAGCCTGAGCTTGTAGATGGGCAGCAGCAGTGACACTCTACAACAACAGGAGGTAACTCCACCTCCTCTAGCCTCACCTGCACTTAATCCTTTTTCTGTTTGAAAAAGCTTCTTATATCCTGAGCCTCAAGTCTTTCTTTAGTGAATTGGCTAGCAAGCTTCCACCAGATGCCAACAATGACAAGCCCTGTGGTGAGCACACTCTCTCACACTCTCTCTCACTCTGTCTTGCACGCATGTACACACAAAATGCATGTTTGTTTTGAGATTCGAGGCTATTCATAAAACATTCAGGGCTATAGCCTCGGACGCCAAGGTCCAACAATGCCACTGGTGCCTGTGCAAGCCCGACCTGCACATCAGTCTCACCTACTGTGACCCTTTTCAAACACAAAAGTCATGGCCAGCATACCCCTGAGCCATCTTCAAAAAAAATGTGTTGCAGGCATCAGTTCTGAAGGAGTCTAGATTTCCTATAAAATTGCAATGTTAGCATTAAATACATACATCAATTCCAAAAAAGGTTGGGATGCTGTTTAAAAAAAACAACTTCAAAAACAATCTGTTTTACCCTCAGAGCTAGTTCAGATTTTATGCACACTTGTACTGCTCAGCGCATAAAATGCGCTCTTTACAAGCAAGATATAAAAAAAGAATGATATATTATGATATTCTACTTTCATGGTACTGATATTACATCTGACCTAATTTTTGATAAACAATAATTGATTTTTGAATATTTTATTCCTTTATATGCCAGGTTTCTGTCATGATGCCACAACTGGCTGCAATCACATCTGTGTAAATAAATCTTTTTTTTGTTATGAGTTTGTCATGTCTCTCTAGATGGCTGCAACTTTGATGCGATTCAAGATGACACATTTTTTTATGTATTTGAAGCAGTACATGCTTGTGTGTATGGATTGTGTGTATAAATTGCAGGTTTTTTCTCTATGTGCTGAATATGGTCAAAATGACGCAATCTGGTGGAAAGTAGTAAAAGGCCAAAGCCCAGATTGACACCAAGATTGAGTAAAATGCCTGTATTATGTTTATAATGTAAGTGAGATCAAAACTTGCATTTTGAATAGGTTTAAATGGCGCATTTTACGTGCTCAACCTTCAGAGTGTAACTATTGTTTGTACACAGTGTATTTTAGCCTGATTGCAGGAGCCGAGCTGGAAATAATAATAAGAGCAAATAAAAATACACAATCTTGCCAAAATTCACAGAACACAGCCAAATCTATTAATAAATGAAGAATAAAAAGCACATAAAATGCGATCAACCTGCCCTGAGGGTTAAGACAAAAAATATTTATTATTTTTGTTTTAATTCTGTAGTGAAGTCAATTACTCAAAAACAGTAGTTAAAGTGCTTTGAATTAATAACCTGGCTCTGATAATGCAGCTCTAGAATCTTATTCGTTTGTATCTATTATGTATTTTGAAAAATGCAACTGTTTATTATTATATAACTGTTTCATTATGCTGTCAAATACATTTCAGTAAAGTAATTTGTGTGTTATGAAGAACAATTCCACGGCCCCATTGCTCCAATAGATGAATGAAAGCCACCTTACTTTGGTGTTCTGGACACCGGAATAACACAGGCACTGGATCCTACATGTCCCATTATGCAATTTGGTAGTACCTATAATTAGAACCTGTTTGCCTGGTGAGCGCCCACATCTTTGAAACTACATGTTCAAGATACATAAACTGTGTGTACATGCAGTTTTTTAGTTCTGACTGTTTTTGTCACGAAGACCAAAATAAATTGATTCACATGCACAAGCGTCATTTCACCTCCCACAGTTGGCCATAAATGGATGAATGTCCCTTAAAAATCCATTTATATATGGACCTCTGTGCCCACTCCACCTTTCATTAGACCTGTTAATGAGAACACCACCAAAGTGCAATTTCACCAATCGTGTTGAATCGGCACGGTTCTCCAGTAGCACCACAACAGCCATCCTTAAGCATGGCGGAGGCTATTTATAGCACAAGTACGACTAATTATTACATGTACCTGTGAACCATCATGGCGGTATCACACAAAATCTAAATCATCATTAATACATTTTGGAAAGATGATATATTATCAATTTTTTGCACCCATAATACAGACTTAAAGTGCTGCACAAAGAGCTCACATTTAAAGACTCAAATATAGGCTCAAAGAATGATCACATCCACTTTAAAACAAACATTGTAGATACAAAATATAAGACGAGAGATGTAACATTAGAGAAAAATTTCATTATTTCAACTGCAATTATTTGTTTTTAATAGAAAATACTAGAGGTGTGAATAAGCAGGGGCCCAACAATACGATTTTATCCTGATACTTGAGTCACGATACGATATTATTGCAATTTTAAGCATTTTGCAATATGGTGAGTAATTGACATACAATATATTGCGATTTAACTGTTTAACTGCATTTTGTGTCCACAAAATTAAATTCAATAAAGAATTGTTTTGACAAATAAGAGAAAATCCTCGGTCTATTCATCTCGCTTCAGTCTTTTTATTTCTCCACAATGAGAGTCAAACCCACAGACTGACCAACAAAGTATTCACTCAAACTGAACTGAACTAATATCAAACATGTATGGACGACAACAACTGCAGCATTTTATCAAACTTTCCTCAAATTTAAGCTTCACTGCTCTGTATAGCTTCGATACGGCTGTGTCCGTGAAATAACGTTGCGATGGAGTCACATACCTGGGTTCTAGTGTCTTCAGCATGCAACTAAAATCATCGTAACTTTGCAACGTTATTTTGACAACTTCCCAACACGACATCCTGATGCACACGGTGCCCATAGATTCTTTAGATCTTCTAGTTTTCATATGATACCAGTATCTCCTGTATATTCCTAAAAGTGAGGTGGTACAGGAACGCTAAATATCAATACTTGGCGGCCATGAGTCGACATAATATTGCCACACAAAATATCACTATATTATGTGTATTTTTGTGTGTATGCATCTGGTCCCAGCAGCACAGTGTTTTTGCATGATCATTTTGTAGTTTTTTTAAGCCAAAATTAGATTATTTAAGGAATTACTTGCACTATCTGGCATCCACCTGTTCTAATAGCCTACTTTTGCATGCCTGGGGCCACTTCCTGCACAATGTATACATCACAGCTGTCACCAGTAAGCTGTTGTATGTTTTATTGTGTTTTGTGTATCATTACGTTTTATCCATCTTTCAGACATTCATTCATTTCCATTCATGTCACTACAGAAGGAAAACCACCTTAAGTGTTACTTTTCAAACTTGCTGTTCTAGTGGGCAGCTGTGGCTCAGATGGCACCACCATTGGTGTGTGTGTGTGTGTGTGTGTGTGTGTGTTAAACTAACTGATGAACTGGTGGCACCTTGCATGGTGTACAAATATGTGTGTGAATGGATTAATGCAGACTTCTGGTTCAAAAGCACTTTGAGTGTATAAAGCACTATACTAATGCAGTCCATTTATGGAACACTGTTGTATTTTTCATTCCATCACACATCAAGAACGACCTATGATTTTCAAAGCTAAAAATGTGCAAACCAGTCTGATTATAAGCAAACATCGGACTGTGTCACTTGACTTAACAGCCAACAAACAGAAGGCTAAGAAGAAGGAGAAGACAGAGGCTGACCTTTTTTGTCCAAAATATTCTCTTTCTGATACATTTTTAGTTTTTCTTTCCGACTCGAACCCATGTCTCCAAACCCCAAAAAACACAGTAACTTTAAAGTAAACAAACAACATGCTCAATGTGCATCTTTCCCCCTTCCCTCTACTGATGTCCTTCATGTCGGCCACTGCTCTGCAGTAAAATGCACATGATCTCTTTATGAACAAACATAATATTATGTCAATCACGTTGTCACCACAGCCTCTTGGGTACCAATGGTATAGCACAAGCCAATCGCAGATGCCATGGATTAAAAAAGTAAAAACCAAAATGTTAAAATCATCAGTCACTAATGGTTGGGAAAAATGGGGCCAGCCAAAACACTTTCCCATAAAGTAGTGTACTGTATAAAACACAAGTCAGTTAATAAAAAGCAACATCCTACAATGCTGCATTACTCATATAACTTATATTAATATAGAACTTGCAGGAATGTCGGCAAAAGCTGCCCACATATACATAGAGATGCATCTCAATATATTGGAAATCGTAGAAAAGTTTATTTTTGTCAGTAATTCAATTCAAAAAGTGGAAATAACACATTATATAGATCCATTACACACAGAATGAAACATTTCATGTCTTAAATCTTTGTATTTTTATTTATTCTAATTATAAAGATTATGGCTTACATTTAATGAAGACCTGAGATTCAATGTCTCAAAAAATTGTAATATTACAAAAGACCAATTTTAGTATTAAAAATATACTGTTATACTTAAACATACTACACTAATTTAGTATGTTTAATATGGAAATGTTGGCCTCTGAAAAGTATGTCCATCTATATGACTCAATACTTGGTTGGGGCTATTGACTGGAACTACTGGAAATTGACTTTTCCATTATTTTCTACTTTAATGAGATGCACCTGTACATGTACTTCAGTAGGCTAGAACATGTATGACTGGTACGGTCTGTTAAAAATGTAAGGCCTCTGCAGTGCACTTACCAGACAACCCCAAACGCCCCATAGCCGATGGGCCTGTCAGGCTCAATATCCAGCTGCTGCTGTATGTGGTGCGTGTGCTGCTGCTGATGGTGGTGGTGAGCTTTGACAGCAGCAGCGGCTTGGACCTGGGCGGGAGCCGCGTCGGCCGCCGGCCCGGGAGCCTGTCCGGGCGCAGGAGAGGGGAAGTATGGCTGCTGCTGGCCGGGGTTGAGCATCACAGCCGCGGCTGCAGCCGTGGAGCTGTGTTGCTGGACTGTGTGCACGGCGGCGGCGGAGCCCGGGTGCTGCAAGTGATGCTGGCCCGCGTGATGGTGGTGGTGCATGTGGGGGGTCGGAAGGTGCTGGAGTTGGTGGTGGTGATGCGGGTGATGGGCAGCCACTGTCGAGGAGCCACCGTTATAAGCAGACATCATTTTTGTAACATTTGTAGCCGTGGTGCCGCAAAGAGCCATTCAGTGATTAAAAAAGTGATGATAATGGCTGCCGGGCGACTGATTCATAGACAGCAGACTGGCGGTTTAAATGATCCAACACCTGCTACTTTGTTTTGTTATCATAATCCCAACAAGATCTGACCCACTTCCTCTAAATTAATTTTCTTGCCTGCACACCGTTAGACTATGTCAGCCGGGGGTTAATAACGGAAAGCATATCATGAGCATGTACAGCAATGACCACCCAAGTCTAAAAATGTGTGCAACCCTAACAGCGCCACTCCTAACAATGATAAATAAAAATGAATTGAAAATAACCCGCACCCCCCTCAATCAATAAAAAAAGTCGCTGGCCCTAGATGTCCCTCATGGTAGAGGTGGCGCCCCCCTTCTCCTCATGAAATTCAGCTTCCCCAGTCTTGAAAGAACAGTATGATCTAAAGCATGTCACATGGGAAGCAGCGAATTCATCTTTTAAAAGTGTCTAAGTTTGCCACACGCTCTGGTCCACAGTCGTTGCTCTTCCCACCACAGGGGCTCCACACGGCTTGGAAAACGCATTTATTATGTCAGACTGAATCCTCCTTCTGATGTGTGCGCAATGTGTGCGCAGGCCAGACAGCGGTAATCTCCGAGCCTTAATTAACGCTGCTGATCCGGTGCACAGGAACTGTATCCAAGCCCAGGCCACAATAGAGCAGCGCACGCAGGCAGGCAGGCCCAGGCCTTGCTCATCCACTCCACTCACATATTATTATTACAACAATCCAACGAGCGCGCCTGGAAAGAAATTCCCATCAGTCTGACAGAGTGACGAAGCTTCGACCATGACTCCAAAAAAGAGAAGAGCAATCCTCACAGGCGGCTGGCAGGCAACTTAACTCCCCCATCGACAGCCTTGTTGTTTTAGTATGTTTCACTTTCGTCTTGCGGCTCATCAGCGCACAGCCAGAGAGACGAAATAACAATGCAGGGAGAAACGTTAAATCCTTTTAATACATAATAAATCATCCAGCTGCCAGGAGCTAGAAAGAAGACAGTAGTATTCAACCTGACAGCTTGCAGCGAGCTAATCGGTGTGCCTGTCCCTCACTCACTCACGCAAGTAGTCCTTCCGATCAGGGAGGTGAGCCCTGCTGTCCGCCGGGGGAGAGGAAGAAACACGCATGGAGATCTACAGTTTGGGCCCAAGCCGCTCCGCTGCCACTGGCATGATAAAACTATTGGTCACAATGCCACTGAGATGTGCAGTTGATCCAACATGGTGAACAAAACCTTCGGTACTCGGCGGTGAGATTATGCAGGTCTGCCAACCAATCGTCAACCGGACCGCAATGACGTAAGGGTAATCTCCCTGATTGACACTCCGCACAGCCAATGGCGTGTGCGGGCTGCAGTGACAGCGGGTTGACTGCGGTCGAGGCCCAATGATATCCACACTGAGACGTTGAGGAAAAAACGAACAGTTCAATTCAATTTCATAACATATCTTGACACAAGTTCTAACCAGACAAAAACAAACAAGTAGAGTGAAATATATGCTTTTTGTAAAAGATGGAAACGGGCTGGAGCAGTTGAGATTAAGAACCATCAATTGTGGCTGACCAGCTGTGTGTAATAGCAGAACTGGGCATGTTTATTATGAGGTTGCAAACAGCGATGAGTTGAGGAAATATTACAAGCAGGGAATTTAAGTTTGAAAGTTCCCACGCAGTCACAAAAGAATTATTGCTACTGTAACAGTTTTGTACAAAATATTTTTTTTTTCTGTATGCACCAGTAAACTATATTTTTATTGTAAATATCTTTATTTCTTATACACAAAACAATTACAGAGAACAGTGGGTGGCAATGGCATTCTTGTTCTCAGACTTCGTTCAACAATGCTACAACGAAATATTCCAGGAAATCAATCTAAATCATAAAATGTCACGATTAGGTGCTTTATAAGTGCAATTGGCTTGATTTTACTTATACGGTTTTACATGATATATTACTATACTGTGTATCATAACATGACATACATGTTTACAGGCAACATGAAATATAATTACTAAACCAGAGTATATATTATTCTGGTGGGTGCCTCATATATATATAAATATGCAAGATTACTGTGAAAACTAACCTCATGATATATATATATATATATATATATATATATATATATATATATATCATGAGGTTAGTTTTCACAATAATCTTGCATATTTAAATGTGTTTTGTGTTTAAATAAGTTTTGGATAAAATTAAACCCAGTCATTATTTCATCATTAAAAAATACACAGATGATCGGGCAGGGGGCGGCAATTGAGTAGGCGGTCCCGAATGTGGACAAGAGTCACATACCCGTTCTCACTGCTATCTGAATGTGGACACATGCGGCCTGAACCACCTCAGAATGTGGTTTTTGATATCCGATCTCAATGCGTCCTGACAGTGTTTTCACCTGTATTTAGAGCTGTTCACTTGTGTTTGGATCACTCAAACCACATGTTACTGCTAAATGGAAACAGGGTCTGTGTGACACACTGGAAACATTAATGTCAGATATGACATCACTGATGAACTGACTTGAACAGGTGATCTCCAGAAGGTAGAAAGTGAAATATGGCTTTACACATTCCCTCACAAAAGATCCAGACTGAACACAGTCAATTGTTATCACCCATACAGGTCTGCGTGACTCCTCTCTCCAGTCAGTAGAAACAGCAGAGCCCCAGTCCAGCTCCCCGCAGACTGTACCTGCTTCCTTCAGGGTCCAGCTCACTGGTCTTCATTCTCCCTGTTCCATCTCCACCTGAGAGGTTCTGAATAAGAGAGTCATCAGTAAAAGACAAAGTCAAAGCTGCAGCTCCTCTTCAACCTGAGCAGGTGAGTCCAACAGCTCTGACAGGTGAGCAGGTGTTTCTATCTGAGCCTG
This sequence comes from Centropristis striata, assembly GCF_030273125.1. Lineage (NCBI taxonomy): Eukaryota > Metazoa > Chordata > Actinopteri > Perciformes > Serranidae > Centropristis > Centropristis striata. The sequence goes on from NC_081520.1 coordinate 22,142,818, forward strand.
AGCTTTTACAGTCCTCCACACTGGAACTCTTTGGTCCACATTGGAGCCTCCACTTCTCCATAGAGTGCCCCCTGGAGGACTGAAGGAGCCCCACAGCCAAGCTCCCTGCAGACCACCTCTGCATTCTACTGGTCAAAGTCCTCTTCACACACTGAGGACCAGCTCTGGTTAGACTGGCCATTCTCTCTCTCTCTCTCTCTCTCTCTCTCTCTCTCTCTCTCACACACACACACACACACACACACACTCTTTCTCATGTTTTCTAACACCTTTGACTAATTAGGGACCGAGCACTAACGGTGCGAGGACCTTATTGTAATTGATTCGTCTATTAATATTATTTTTCTTCAGAAAAAGTAATCACCTTTTTGGGGGCTTTATCATATTCAAAAACTCCTCATTTTTGGAATATACATACATCTCCGCTGAAATTTACATATTCTAATGGTCCCAGGAATGGGCGTGGCAAAATGACTCAACAGCGCCCCCTTGAGAGTCAAGAAAATTAAGCCCCTCGCACAGGAGTGTCTCCGTGCCTGAGCATGGAGGCCAATCAGGAAGTGCATTAAGCATGCAATTCACCGAAAATTCCAGTAGGGGGTGCTAAGTTTGGCTGCAAAAAAAATCTGCCCATTCATTTCAGTGCAAAATGTGAAAACTTCTCACTTGATTTATTACCCCAGAAAAAATTTTCAGGACAACAATATAGTCTCAATCGCTAGTAAAAAATCATCTTCAAGACAATTTGATGTCAGTAGTTCTAATAATGGACCCATTTAGAAGAAAATAGAATATAAAGAATCATATGATTTGGGGCGTGGCTACAGGTCACTGACAAGGCGAGCCGTCACCAGGAGAGAAGCAGAGCAATGCGTATCCACGGCAACGTGTCAATAAAGTTATATATAATGTTAATATATATAATAATAGATAGAAAAGAGGACGTTTACCGATTTGGTCTCATAACTTTGACCCTTTCACACTGTATTTCCACTTTATGACAGTTTATTTGAACGTTTTGTTCAGTAAAAATGTCTTGTTCAGTGTTTGGTTGGACTAACAGACACTCCAAGGAGTCACTGCTCAGTTTTCTGAGGTAAGAAAGATACATTTTGTTTTTGTTTTTTTGCTAGCCAAAACTAACATCCCAGTTAATGCTCCAATTAATGCTAACATGAATTAGCAGCGGCTTCTCTCCCTCGCGCTCCACCACAGTTCAATTATGGTCTGCTCCGCGTATTGGAAACAAGACGGCGACGCCAGATGGCGATGAGTATAACGCTGAACTCGAGGCTTCCAACGGGCAGTCCACAAACCAATGGGTGACGTCACGGTGACTACGTCCATTATTTATATACAGTCTATGGTCTCGCCATAAAACAGATCCTTATAACTTTCCCATTCTTTGTCCCATCTGCTCCAAACGTCTCATGCTTCATCAGAGTGCAGCTCTTAACACTTCTAAATAACAATATTTCATAAAGCCCCGCCCCTTATGCTTTATCCACGCCCCCTTTTACAAAATGACCACGTTGCATACTTTAACAAACTCCTCCTACAGATTTATTCCCATTAACTTCAAACTTGCTCAGTGCAATCCCAAGGCCTTCAGGAACAAAACTTATCAAGACCTTTACTCACCGCCACACTATGTGGGCGTGACATGGCGGCAAAAGATGGCGTCTCGCCATGAAACACGGGACTGTACAACTTCACCATACATTGTCTCATCTGGCCCAAAATTCTTACACGTGATGTCATAGCGCCACCCGCTGGCTACAGGAAGTCATATGTTTTATACTTAGCCCTAGCAGTAGGCTTCACGTAGAAACACGAAATTTGGTACACACATGAATCATGTGGAGATGCACCAAAAAGCCTCTTGGACCCATACCTCAAACCCAACAGGAAGTCTGCCATCTGAGTTATGGTGCATTACTTTTTGAAGTCATAAGTACGATGAAAAGACAAGACAAAAAAACAAAAAAATAGACAAATTAACCCATAAGAACCCATGGTGACCCGTGTAACAAAGACTGTAAATCTTTTAGAATCTCCAATATTCAGCTTTATGCTTCACCTTAACTCATTAAATCCCTAAGAGACGTAAACTCAACATCCTGGTGTGGTGGTCAAGTGACTGTGACAAGAAGTGACTTCTCCAAAATGTGGCTGTTACTGGAAACAGAAATTTGAAAAAGTGGCTAATTTCAAAAAGCTTATTTTTTGTGACGAGAGTAAGTTTAAACCCATTTAACAATTCTAATCTGTTAATAGGGAACTGAACTTATTAAAGTCACAATTTTGATATATGTTATGGAGATGCAAACAAAAAGGCAAATTGTTTGTTTTTATTAGTTTTTTATTCATTCCTATTTTGTTACTTAAAAACAAATCTGTAAAATAATTTCTTGTTAAACAGCACTATTAATGTCGCAATTTTTATATACAGAAAATTTGTCTAGTTTTTTTAAATTTAAAATAAGAAATATCCTAAACATAAATACAATAAACGCCCAATGTAACGTGTACATCACATCACAGATCTTTGACATTTAGTGGTAGAATTTTTTTTTTTAAACATCATAAATGTGTTCTATGTGGTCCACTTGTTTTGTGGTATGTCCCCCATCATTTTCCTTTAAGGATAACTGGGTCTGGGTTCTTATGGGTTAAGTTTTGAATTAGCGTAGGACCATGGGAGTTGTTGTCTTCCCCACCGCTGGCGTCACTGTAGTCATTATATCTGAATTGTCAGCAGAGGTGTCCTTCTCTCTTAAACAAATGAACCAGGTGAATAAAACGGGTAAAAAATCTGAATAAAGCAATTTCGCGCTAAAATTCAGTGTTTCTCGTACATTGTTCGGCGGATACAGGACATCCTGGAGAGATGAAAAACACTGACCAAAATCGTAAAAATGTGGCTTAAAACTGGATAGAAATAGAATTATAATTAAAATTTTTTATCTTTTTTTTTTAATATAATTTTTTGTTTCCCTACATGTATTCTGCCGCTGCTGGATTTTCAGTGCCGCCACAAAAATAAGTTATTTGTAATATCGTGGTGAATTGAAGACTTTCACTTGCACACAGTTAAAACACAACATCATAAGTTTACAGAGTGTTGCGCCAGCGACACTTTTACCACAATAACTAAACGGTTTGCGCTATCGGGAAAATTCAAATGTTTTCTGAAAGCTGAGAAGTTGCTCTTTACAGCCAACATGGTGTCATTACGGTAATTTCACTCGCACTTCTCCTGGAAGCCCCAAAAAAAAACACGAACACACACTCTCAGCAGTGGAGAAATAGAAACACTGGATTATTTATGAAAAAAGTTGACAAAGACAAAAACGAAGGACATTTTCACTATAATTAAGGCAACGACCTGCGAGGTCCCTATTGTATTTCTTTTTTTAATTTATATTGGTGAAATGACGTAACAAACAAGGTGACATGAGAGACAAATACACTACAACATGTGGACCACAAGTAGAGACAGCAGACATACAGCGCAAACAACAACAAAGAAAAACATAAATGATAAACGATTTGCACAGAGGCATCACAGGTGTATGTGCGTGTGTGTGTGCGTGTGTGTATGTGGATGAGGGGAAGATGCTACGACATGAATATAAATATATATAACATGGCTCACTTATATGTATAACACAATGAAAATAATCAAACAAACAATGTGGGCGTGGCATGGCGGCAAAATATGGCGTCTCGCCATAAAACACGAGATCGTTATAACTTTTCCATTCTTTGTCTGATCTGATCCAAACTTGTCATGCTTCATCAGAGTCCAGCCCTTAACACTTGTAGATAACAATATTTCATAAAGCCCCGCCCCTTATGCTTTATCCATGCCTCCTTTCATCAAATGACCACGTTGCATACTTTACATAACTCCTCCAAGAGATTTAATCCCATTGCCTTCAAACTTGGTCAGTACCATCAACGGGCCTTGGGGAACACAATTTATCAACACCAATACTGACCTTCACAATATGTGGGCGTGGCATGGCGGCAAAATATGGAGTTTGCCATCTAACACCAGACTGGATAACTTGACCATACATTGTCCAATCTGTCCCAAATTTCACACAAGTGATTAGGGTCCAGTCCAGAACACACCTACGTGTCAATAGTGACACACAGTCATAGCACCCCCTGCTGGCAACAGGAAATAACATGTTTTACACCTACCCCGAGCAGAGTAGTAGGAGACATGCAATTTGGCACGCAAAGGGACTGAGCACACAGCGTCGCGCCCGACGTGGCCTCCCCCGACGGCTCCACTCTGCTCGGTCCCCTTCAGTCCTGCTTGCACGCCTAGTTGACATTGCTTTACATGGCTGTCACAGAAAAAATCCAGATGATGATCCAACCAACAAGCCTAACAATCCCTGCTGACATCTTTGCATTGATGTCTTAGCTCATATGCATACTGTACAAGTTACAAACCCCATTCTACAACAGTTTGGACCTTGTCTAAAACATAAACACAATGTCAAACACAACGTTAAACATTTTTTGGAGTCGGGGTTGTAAGTCCTGTGATGTTTGCACATATATATACATATATCTTTCTTACATTATACATGTATATACCTGTTGAGTTTAGTTTTTAATGTTGTGTATGGCAAGAACATCTTCCTATACAAGTGCATTTACTGCATGATGGCAATAAAATTCATTTGATAATAAAGTTTGGAAAAAACCTGATATTGCTGTCTGTGATTGGTTAGTAATATTCCAACGGAAAGTTTTTTGGGGAAAATGCTTAATTTTAGCCATTGTGATTTTAAGGTTAAGAATATAATCTGGTGTTTCATCTACAAAATGACTCATGAAAACCAAACATTTTTAATATTTGAAATGAAACAATCCCACCACCATACTTATTTGTTGACTCCTTGAGCTTTACTTAATCATGATTCAAGCATACAATCAAAGATAATATAAACATCTGGTAAAATAAGATGAATTCTGTAAACTTTATTCTTCACAACTGCATTTAATGACAATTTAATTGAAGGCTGAGAGAGTCTGGAAAATTCTGTTCATTCAGTGGTTTAATTTGACTCTTAAAACGCTGTAAGAACTCTACTGAATTCTTTACTCTGTAAAACATAATTGTGACTTAATGTACGCAGTTCTCAGCTGATCAGATGTTCTCACTTGACATCAGGAAGGAACTCAATCTCTTCGCCCAGATGCTTTTTCAGCCACGGCATTATCTTGAACAGGTCGATGTGAAAGTCTCGAGCATCAGCAGGTGGTGTGACTCTGCTGCCCCCTTGGTCACATACGTGAGTAGTGCCCCAGCTCACCACTCCCACCTGGAGGTGAAAGCAGGAGAAATGTCCACATGGTGTCGATTGCAGTGTGTATCTAGCAATGGTGGATTGTAACCAAGTACATTTACTCAAGAACTGTACTTAAGTACAATTTTAAGGTACTTGTACTTTCCATTTATGCAACTTTATACTTCTACTCCACTACATTTTGAGGCAATATTGAACTTTTTACTCAACTACACTTAGCTGACAGCTTTACTTACATTTTCAGGAAAAACATGATCAGTTTAAATTAATATATTTATACATTTTTATCATGTAAACCACATAAAAGTAGTGTGGCCATTCACACTTTTACTTACATTAGGGTTTAAATGCAGGACTTACTTGTAGTGGAGTAATTTCACAGTGTGGTATTAGTACTTTTACTTAAGAAAAGGATCTGGATAATTCTTCCACCACTAGTATTAAGGCTTTTTAAAGTGGGAAACTTGCTGACCTGAAAGTAGCGCTGTCTTTTCTGCAGAAACAGGGATCCACCTGAGTCACCTATACAAAAAGAGACAACATGTAATTCATGTGAGTCCCATGTTGCTCAAACGGGGCCTCTATGATGCAGCTAGTGCAGAGTACAGACCTTTACAGGCGATAGTGTGCTGGTATCCTGTGGATCCTCCGGAACAGAGGAATCTGTCTGGTACATACTCATCCAAAGTCACATTGGTGGGCTCTTTAAGTGTTTGCAACGCCTTCTCCACACAGCTGCACCTCTGCAGACAGCAAAGTAGTTACAGTGCAGCACTGAGATAGACATATGTTTTCCACAATATGTACAGTATAGGCTTCAACCCTCTGAAACCAAAGCTGGTCAGGGCTTTTTTGCTCTTTTCCCATTTTACTCACCGTGGCCTTGCATTTTAACAGGAACATTATTTTTATTTCTATTATTTCAATTGGAATCAAATTTAATTTATATATACAACACTTTTCCATGTGCACACAAGTGTAAATAATGTTTGGGGGGGGGTTTCACCTGCTATACATATTTGCATTTTTACAACCTTTCCTGTCCTCTCCTCTCAGCTCTGTGTAAATTGATTTTCATTGAATATTTGTCACGTGACGTCTCTGCAGAATCACTCATAGCTTCACAGTGTCGCTGAGGAGAGCAGAATTTAATGTTTTTAACAGGTTATTGCAATTTTTTTGGCAATGTTTCAAATGAGACATGTAGAATAAAGTGATTATGACAGAAATATCACAATTTCAAGCTTTATTTTTGTTCCTTTTCTAACAGAAGTTTAAATTCAGATGAAAAGGCCTGTTTCACAGTTTCTTTCTATGATGAATGGTGTATTTTTGGTGATTACTTAAAGTAAATGCAGCCCTCAGTCTAAAATCCCGTCAACTGTCACTCACCTGACTCTCTGTCTGAATATAAGTTGCTTCTCTGGAGTCCTTCTGGATAAAAAAGGCAGGAGTCACCGCGAGTGGTAGGAGCTCCTTTCCTATGTACAGATGTATTTTATTTAAAATATATGGACAATATTCAGAATATTTAAAGTCTGAATTCCTTGCTGTAATATATTTGTTAACAGGGAAAATAGGGAAGTTATTGCATGGGTTTGTGGAGTGTAAAAGTTAGAGGTCATACTGTGCTGCTGACAGGTGGAGTTAACTTTCTTCATGGCTCGGCTGGCTGGTACGGTACACGGCAAGCAGATCGGTCTGTTGTATGAAATAATGCAAACCCACAGTCAGCACTAACAGTTGCATAAATGTTATCCCCTTTCCTAAGCTACACAAAATAAGAATATAAGTTAAAAGATATTAAATATAAGACCAGACCAACCCATTTCATGACAAAACTAATGTTAGGTTGTATAGGCTCCATATTGAAGCTCGAGAGAAAAGTGATGTTTCAATGTGAAAACATGTAAAAAGACTTAAAACTATACAGTATATGACTGAATTTGGAGTTAGGCCATGAAACAGTTTTTCTCTATTTCTGTGTTCAGGTTTGGTTTATTTGCCGTGAACTTTTTGAGAGAGACAGTGTGACAGGAGCAGAAAGTGAGAAGTTGAATGTCAGATATCAGGTTTCAGTGCCTTCGGTGGACAGTGTTTCAGAGCAGATAATACTTGTAATTTTTAGCTGGGTTTTTAATAACACATTTTTCTGTGGTGTGGAAAACTCAGATCACATACACTAGCGCTCTAAAGTTTGGGGTAACCCAGAAATGTCTGTGATGTTTGTTGGATAGTAAAGACATTGACAAGGGTAGAAATAATCATTTTAACCTGTACAAATTTCCAACTTTACCTCTAGATACTCAACCAGCCTTAGGCCTTGCTTCTCAAATCAGCACAAAACAGTTTTCAGCTGTGCTTACATAATGCTCAGGTGTTATTGTATATATTTCAAAAGTATATATTTCAAAAGAAAATCAGCTGTTTCTAGCTTACCACATTAAAAATGTCTACACTCGTAGACACAAGTCAGTGCCTTTTGAGTTGAGCTCCTGGGTTAGATGCAACCCTGGTTCATAACGTTTTATTTATGTGGGCTGTCTTACCTGACTTCACTGGAGAGAGGGATAGTTTTCACCTGTACCAGAGCTACATCGTAGTCATAGAACTCTGATACGTTTCTATGATTGAGCGCCCTGGTGTTGTACTTTGGGTGCATGATCACGTTTTTGAGAACAACCTCGACCTCACCTGGGAACCACAGAAGCTGCTTGTTATTTTCACATAAAATGAAGAAGACATGGAACCAGCGATGGAGACAATTAACTTATCATGAGAATGTTACTGAGGAAATAAATCATGTGAGATGTAGGCTCATTTTCTGATTGATTTTCATACATCTCTCTATGCAATTATGGATTAATCATGCAATATGCTTTTGATACAATAATTTTGATCATGTGATCATGTGTCTATCATCACAAAAAGATATATTATATGTGGACATTGCAAAATCTGTGTCCAATTATATCTCTGTAAGTCATAACAAGGCAGGAGGTTTGATAACAGGTCAGGACACGGACATGGTGTACTGGGCAGAGAAGATTACTGCCTGGTGACATGACGTGTCCCTATATTGATTAAACTGACGAATCAATGGATCGAGAGGGACGCACCTTCTGGAGAGATTCTATCGACATTATCAGTAAACATTGCTAGGCTATAAAACTGGGTTTCAGGGACAGAAGGGGGTCCAACCTCCATGAACTGACCAGCCTAATGTGATGTCAGGGATGTGTAGATTGAACCCAGAGACTCTGTAACTGCACATTCCTTGACATATTATAATAAAATGCAACAACTAAGGACTTGGACGTCTCCTGCTCATCATTCCCCATCAAACAATCTGCGCAGAGAATTGGTAAGAGAATTTGCTGTTGGAGTCAGATAATCTAATTTTAAAGGTTTCCTCAATGCATTTCTCTAACCACACACACACACACACACACACACACGCACGCACGCACGCACACACACACACACACACACACACACACACATTCACACAAACAGAGAGAATGCAGGATTAAGGTACTTTCATATTGGCTTCTCCTATTCTCGTTATTTTTCTCACATTAACCTCAATCTTGCTTGTCCTGACACTAACCGTGACGTAAGCGCCTCTCCTGACGTTTTTCTGTGCTCGCTTTGGCAAAGCAGTGAGCAGCTGTCAGAACCCAGTTCGGGCTCACAATGGATCCAACACACGGCGATGTCTATAAGGGAGGAAAGTGTTGTGTGAAAATCCTCTCTGAAATATCAAACGAGAAAAAAATCTCCATTCTGATATTCTGATTTTGAGTGACTGGCCTGTCTGCCAACTGTGGCTGATTCCAGAATGATGTGCCAGGGTCTGGTGAAGGCTTTCTTACCCGATGTCACCAATTCCTGAGCTACCCCACACACTGTCACACTCTTGTCACCTGTAATATGATATATTTTAATGTTTCAGTAACTAAAATGCTGTTATCAGCAGTGGGAAAAGTATTCTGATATCTTACTTCAGTAAAAGTACTAATACCACACTGTGAAATGACTCCACTACAATTAAAAGTCCTGCTTTCAAAACTTACTGAAGTAAAAGTATAAAAGTATCAGCATCAAAATGTACTTACTAAAAGTAAAATTACTCTTAATGCAGAATAGACCCACTTACAGTGTTATATTCTACATATTCCAAATATATTATTGGATTATTATTGATGCATTTAAATTTTCTCAAGGTAGGGCTCATTTTGATTACTTAATATACTGTTATGAGGTTTCAATTAAAAAAAAAAAAAAAAGTCTAATAACTTTAGATTTATGATGTTTTTATGTTAAATCTCAACCTGAAAAGTAACTAAAGCTGTCAGCTAAATGTGGTGGAGTAGAAGTATAAAGTTACATGAAATGGAAATACTTTAGAAAAGTACAAGAACCTCAAAATTGTATTGAAGTACAGTACTTGAGTAGATGTAGTTAGTTACATTCCACCACTTTATGCTTGAATTATAAATCTAGGGCAGACTGTTTTTGTACTATGAGGTCAAATCCTTGTTATTCTCATAATGTAGTTTCATGCTGACAAAATGTTTTGCCTTAGTGTTGAAACAATTTACTTACTAATGATGCTGTTGAACACCTCCCCCAGTTTTCTGAAGTCTTCCAGAAAGAAGATGTGATCCTCGCCTCGTTTGTGTGAGGCCAAGGAATTCAGCTGATCTTTGTTATTTCGATCGCCAATACCAAACACATAGACATCTGAAATCACACACGTGAAATTACTGTATACATACATAGGCAACCGTGTCATCACACTTCAAATTACTTTGCATGCCAGATTTATGATAACAGTCAGTAAAAGTAATGCTAAAGTGACGATAGAGAAGCTAATATGTAAATATGTGCTGCACATGGTGGATTAAAACATTTCATTGAATTTACATATACTGTATTTTTGTATTTATCCTGATACCCAGCATTGTTTCAGCTGTATGATCACTGGTTCTTGTGTGGTAGCCCAGCAGGTTCCGGATCTGGGCCAGGGCGATCTCAGGGTTCTTGCCTGTATTGGAGTAACCTGCAGGCAGAAATACAGAAAGAGGGGATGAATGCTAACAGTATAGCCAAAAGATAATGTGCCCTTTTCCAATACAAAAAGTAGAGAAGCCCTGAGAGGCAACTAAGAAAATCTTTTCTGATGATCCCTTTTCTGAGACTGATCCAAACAGTTTTCTCTATTGTGTATGCAGTGATGGAATGTAACTAAATTCATTTACTCAAGTGCTGTACTAAATTTTGAGGTACTTGTACTGTACTTGAGAATTTCCCTTTAATGTAACTTTATACTTCTACTTCATTTATTTATAGTACAAATATTGTACCTTTTACTCCACTAAATTTTGCTGCCAGCTTCAGTTACTTTTCAGGTCAAAATTTAACATAAAAAACATGATAAATTTAAAGTGATTAGACTTTTTTCATTTATTTAAACCTCATAACTGTGTATTAAGTAGTTTAAATGAGCCCTACCTTGAGAAAATTCCAACACTGCTTATATAAATGCATCACAATTAATATACTTAGAATATGTATTACTATCTGAGTGGGTCAATTCTGCAGTACGAGTACTTTAACTTTTGATACTTTAATTACATTTTGATGCGTTTGAATGCAGGACTTTTACTTGAGGTGGAGTAATTTTACAGTGTGGTATTAGTACGTTTACTTAAGTAAGGGATCTGAATACTTCTTCCACCACTGGTAGGAACAAATTACATATGTGGACTCATAGGTTGCAGGGCCTGTTTAAAAAATGTCTAGCGACAAGAGACTACACCATGTTCTTAATAGGACTAACACACAATGTAATATGTACTTCTGTTTAGAGTGCAAAGAGAACGTGAAACTCACCTGGACATGAATGTGTTTAGTCCTATTTAGAACATTGGGCTGTGGTGCACTACAGCCTCTTGTGGCCAAAATGAATATTACAACAACAAACATTTTTTTGTTCTTAAGTCATCAACAGGAAAGAAAACAATTTAGATCAGACTTAGAATGTGTCACTTTTTTCCCCACACTTGCCTTTCAGGGCTTCTCATCCACAATCTCAACAGATTTTTTTTCAGTATAGGTTTATGAGACCCTGCCTGTGCCTTTACCATCTGTTTCTATGATGATGATGTTCTGAGTCTCATTAAAATGGTTTTTGGCACTGTTTATCTTAAACATGCTGATCCTCTCACTAACTCGTAACAGGGCAGCATGCAGGTTGGTGCCTGTCTGTCTCCCATGGCCTGCAAATGAAGAGATATAAAAGATGAAACGATTAAAAAATGCATTGAGTGATAATTGTATTAAACAAATTGGTGTATCATGGTTGAGACATACTGTACTGATTAGGGGCCTACTTGAGAATATCGCCCCGCATGTGATCATCACATGAATGAATTTTGCAAGTAAAAGTAACAAGCTCAGTCTTACTGCGGTAGTTAAAGTGCTCCAGATCCCATATGACGTCGTCGGCATTACTGCTAATATCTGAGTCTCTGATATCTACAATGTCTATAGCCTGACTGGCAAATGACAACACATGGAACTTCAGCTGAACCTCGTAGCTGTCCAACTAAAAGGAAAATGAAGAACAAGTGTAAGTTTTCAGACATACAAACAGACACCTGTATTATGAAACATTTTAATAGTGGTACTTCAGTAACTAAAATTTTCTTATCAGTGGTGGGGAAGTATTCAGATCTCTTACTTCAGTAAAAGTACAAATACCACACTGTGAAATTACTCAACTACAAATAAAAGTCCTGCTTTCAAAACTTTCAAATTTTCTCAAAGCAGGCCTCATTTTAACTACTTGATATACTGTTATGAAGTTTTAAGTTTAATATCACTTTACATTTTTGATGTTTGTCATGTTAAATCTTGACATGAATAGTAACTAAAGCTGTCAGCTAAATGTAGTGGAGTAAAAAGTTCAATATTTGCCCCTAAATGTCGTGGAGCAGAAGTATAAAGTTACATAAAATGTAAATACTCAAGTAAAGTAAAAAAAAAAATTATAACTCAAAATTGTACTTAAGTACAGAACTTGAGTAAATGTACTTAGTTACATTCCACCACTAGAGTCTTTGTCACATACCTTTCTAATCAGAGCAATAGTGGCATCCCTGGATAAGTTAAAGTTCTTCTCCGTGATGCTTCCTGATGTGTCCAGTAAGATGTAGACATTCATACGACTGCCTTCAGACACACGGAAGGTTCGGCCAAAGGATGTGTCTGATTCTGACACATCACAAGGAACGGTTTTATTAAAACTACAGTTTTGAACATGCTCTTAAAATTTCATTTTTTTTAGTTGAAGATACAAGTTTTACCCACCTTTCTTTTTATATTCTGGTGAGAGGACATCCATGACTCCTGCGAGTGAGCCCGCCATGGCTGCTGCCACAACGCTGGGGGAGTCAAAGGTATTTGGGGCTGCAGCAGAGCACAAAGATTTCATGCATTTTTTTCCCTATGAACTCTGCTTTGATCTAAGTCCCTTTTTTGGTCATAAAAATTGCAATTTGGTACATAATAAACAGAATCAAACACAACCAAACAACCTTTGTTTCAACAATGTTTTTTACCAAATTTCAGACATCTCAAAAGCTTACTACATGTATCAACAGACTTGAGAGTTTCAGGGCTTTTTAAAATTTACGATTTTTTCATGAAAAATTTCGACATGCTATACTATGACTTTTTAAAAATATGTTTTTTTTTGTTGTTATTTCTGGAAAAGCCACACTACTACATGCATCAACAGAGTATAATAAGAAAAAAAAATGAAGAAAAAATGAAGAAAATGCTTAAATCTAATCCTAAACCAATTTAAAGCTGCCGTTTTGCACCTTGGCACCGTGGTGTTGAACCGCTCCACTCCCTGTCCTCCAGGCAAATTCTTTCAGCTGACCCCAGTAGATCCAGACCCGACTGACAACGATAGACCACCTTCTCCCCTGTGTTAAACGACCCTCCTGATCTCTGGGCCCCTGGTGGGGTCCCTGGGTCCCTGCAGTCGTCAGCTGCACAGGGGCAACAGTAGACAAAATATACAATGATGATTACATGTTGAGGTTATAACCAGTCTTAAAATGATAAACAATTCCAGAATATAACCTTTGTGTAGGTGAATATGTAGTAATTTGAAATTGTGCACAAAAGCCTTTTCAGACAAAATGTTTTAGCTGATTAATAGGCCAAAATAGTACAAATAGATAGTAAAAGGTTCTAACTAAATGCTTCAAATTATTTACTAAAAAGAAAGGCTAAAGGTTGAAATAGGCAAAATTAACATGGTTGAGGTGCTAAAAGTACTGACTAAATAAAAAAAGAAATTGCTAAAAGTATTTGTTAAATTGTAAATACTATGCTAAATGGTTGAATAGAATAGAATAGAATAGAAAAGATAGAATAGAATATCTTTATTGACATTGTGGCATGTACTACGGAATTAAGTGCATTGTTGTCAGTGCAAGATTATAAACAAATAAATAAAAGTGTAAATAGTAAGCTATAAGTAACATTCATACAAAAAAATTAAATAGTTAAAAGTTACGTTTATTGATAAACAGCAAAAATAGTTGAAAAAATTGAAATACTTTTCTAAAAGTAACGTTAAGCCTAATAATGAACAGTTAAAATAGTTAGCATTACCTTAAAGTAGCAGTGTTAATAAACGGTTGAAAAGTTCTACTAAAAGTAGTGTTATTGAAAAATTGTTAAATGATGAATGGCCAAAATAATTAGCTAGTAAGTAATTTTAATGGATAAACAGTTTAAACAGTTTAGCTTAAAGTAATATTAGGCCTAACGAGAAACAAATTAAATAGTTAGCATTAGCTGTTCATTGATGAATAGTTGAAATAGTTAGCTAAAAGTAATTTGTAGTGGTTGGAACATTCACATAGTTGCTGACCAAACCAGCCTAAATATTGACAGTTCAATTTAAAATAAATAAATAAATAAATATGCACTTTTATGCTATGAATAGTGTTCATCGTCGTGAGGATCACTTATGTGTATTCATCAAAAGCTGCTTTACAATGTAAACCTCAGTAAGTATGAGCTTAGTCAGTGCATGCTCACTGTACCATAGGCTCTAATACACCTGATGAACTGGGCTCAGGGCCTCGTGTAAGTGGATGTTCATGGATATACTTGATGTTTGTTGTGCATGATTTAAGCTTTATCATGACCAAGGTTTGTGATATTGTGCATCCTCACCATGGTTGTCACAGATGGGAGTGGTTCCTGTCCACCACCCAGAGGGAGTGCAGTTCCTTTGGGCTGACCCCGACAGAGTGAACCCTTCCTGGCAGGAGAAGCTCTGCGTCATCCCAACACGGGACCACTGGTCCGTGGGCCAAAAGTCCCCATTATCCAGCTGGAGCTGAGCCGGACACAACACGTCTAGGAGCGGGTTAGAGGTGGACAGACAGAGGAGAAGAGGATGCATGCGAGACAAAAGAGTCCTTTAAGACAAAATGAGATTATGAGCACAAGACTCCTTTTGTGTACTTGTGAGACTGAATGCATCAATATCCAAACCATTACCTTTGCAATGGGCCCGTGATATTGGCCTGCCATTGGTTAATCTCATTGTCGACCACTCCCCATCAGCACTGCAGAGCCTGGAGCTGACTGGGAAAGGGTATCTGCCGGGGCCGCAGTGATAAGTCAGCACGCTGCCCTCCAGCCCTCCCTGTAGAAGAAAAACATATGGTCTGTTTTGGTGCTAAGTAAAATCATTTGAAGCATTAGGTGCTCGATTTGTTTCACTTTCCAGATCTTCTAATTCCCTTTTCTCATGATTCTAAAATTACCCTCCAAATTCAGAGTAATGCCTAACTTTTGCTTGGCTGACAAACACTAAAATAAATGTATTTTTTATACATCATCATTCTGTTCATGTTTATGACATATTTGTATTAATTATTATAATATAACATTAAAGCATAGCTAAGAATATGTTCTCGATCATTAAGTTATTGTGTTAATTTTAGGTCCTATATTGCAAAAAGTGAGATTTCCATTTATTTTTTAATAGGTAGGTGCTATATTTATACTGCGAAAGTGTCGAAATGTTTAATGAATGGGAAAATGCAAGTTACAGACCAATAATCAGCTGAAAAATAACAATCCGGTAAACATAAACAACCATTGTTTCCAGAAGAGTGATGTCATTTATTTAATTGATTTAATCAAGCACAGTAATTTAAACAGAGAAAAAAACAAACTACACTACTAATGACATATAAAGGCTCCTATGTGGCATGTGTGACGCCCATTTTGAGAGCATCAGGGCATTTAAAAATGTATTCGTTTTTCATGAAAAATTTCGACATGCAATAGGATGACATTTTTTCAAATTTCAAATTTTGGACATCTCAAAATATGGTGTTGTCCTTTATTTCTGGAAAAGCCAACCTACTTCATGTATCAACAGACTATGATATGCTAATTTTGAGAGTAACGTGGCATTTAAAAATTTTATGATTTTTACATGAAAAACTTCGACATGCTATAGTATGACTTTTTTGCCAAAATTTTGAGGACATATTCTAAATTGTTGTTTTTATAATATTTTTGGACGTATTATACTATTACTATGATTAATAAAACTATTTTAAATCGTTTTTAGTCATTTTTGGACCAACAACAGAATGACCACATTTTACGACATACTATAATATGACATTTTGGTGTTTTTTGGACATACAAAAATATCGTTTGCTTTTTATATATTTTTGGACATTTTATGCTGTTACTATGACCAACAAAGTGATGATGACGTGTGTCACCTCAGATAGCTCAGTGTTATAGCAGAAATGACTTGAAGACAGAAGGTTATTGGCTCAAACCTCATGACAGAAAGTGAATTTTTAAAGTCTATCACCACAATGAAGAAGACAAATATGACCATGTGTCAGAGGAGATAGCTCAGGGAGACAGAAGACTGACTATAAGACAAAAGGTTGTAGGTTCGATATAATTGATAATTGTGAGAGAAAAATATTGTGTTCTTTGAACATTAAAGCATGTAAACATGATCTAATAGGCGCCCAAAGTACAAGTATACACCTAAATATGTGCATAGCAAGTCTCCTTTAAACAGATTGAAAGTTTCCCATTGAAAATTTATAGAGTTCATAGAGGTGGCAAATGTTTGTTTGGTCCGACGAGTGATCCAAAAGCCAACCAAACCACATTCATTAAAAAAAATTTTTTTTTAAAAGACAGCAAAACCTCAAATACTCCGTTTTGAGAACTGGAACAAGATAATGCTTTTTATAGATATTTAATCTGTAATAAAAATTGTCTGCGATCAGCTCATAATTTCATCTCACTTTATCATTTGTTACCTGTGAGTAGGTGACATTTCCTCCTTTGATCCTCTCTGTGGTCGAGCAGTTCAAAGGCTGTGGATCCTCATATGTTTCATACTCCTCATACTGCAGGAAGACTGGAGCACAAACAGTAAAACTATTGGTGATGAAAGGCATCTCTATGTGCAAAATGTTGACAGACAAATGCTTCAACACCAAGCCAAATAGTTTAGACCCATAAACATTTCATACTCGAACGTACAGCAAGTGCAACACAACATTGAAATGCTCACCTTCCTGGACAGAGATGATGAGTAGGACCCATAGTATGGATTTGACATACATGACCAGACCAGAGTTATTGTGTCTTCGAGTGACAGAATCTACAGCAAGAGTGTCTGTATCGACCTGCAGTCAGCTGCTTTATTTGATGACTGATTACCCATTAACACAGCAGTACAAACAGGGAGGAAGGGATTGAGCAATTGAGGACAGAACACAGATTTAAACTCTTGCTTTCAGCAAAGTCTTGTCGTTACATTTTCACATTACTTATCAATTTAACCCTCTATGGTACGCATAATGGTGCCAGTTAGGAAAAAATGTTCATAGTGGGGTTTTTTTTGTCTTAAAAAGACAATTTACATAGATTTTTTTTTTCTTGGAAGTTTTTGGGGTTTGTTGCCATAACGGTGCACAAGTGAAAAAAGAGGGGGGTTTTTCAATTTGAACATCATTTATTTAATAAAGATGTGTAAAAGATTCAGTAGCTTCAACAGGGTACAATACAAAACATTTTAAATTTAAAAACATCATCAAGGAACTTTTTTAACTGGTTTCTTGTCTGAATGTTGTGGCAACATTGTACCAATGACCCATTGAAATTAGTGTCTTGAACAGTCTAAGTGTAAATCTTCAAACTTGAAACAAACTACTTATCAAAACAAAGATTGCAAAACAGCCCTGTGCCTTTCCTGACATCCATTATTGGTATCCACTGCTGCTCTAAGTGCTTATAGAGCTCCATAGTCCTGCCACATCCAGAAGTACTCAGACGACACTGCTATTGTGGCGTGTATCAGGAATGGACAGGAATCTGAATATAGGGATCTGATAAAAGCCTTCAGAGACTGGAGTCACAAGAATCTATCTCCTACCGAACACCTCAAAGACTAAAGAAATGATCATAGATTTACACAGGCTCAAGCCCCCTCTTCTGCAGATGTTTTATCAGTCTGTGGTGGTAGTGTTTTGTTTTTTTGCTGCAGTCTGCTGGGGAGGCAGCATCACACACAGAGATGCAAGGCGGTTGGACAGACTGGTCCGAGGAGCTGGTTCTGTGGTTGGAGCCAGGTTGGACACACTGGAGGAGGTGGTGGAGAGATGCACTGTCAAGATGTTCCAGGCCATCCTGAAATACCCGGATCATCCGCTACACAAAACCTTTATGGACCAAAATAACAGCAGTGGAAGGCTCCTCTCTCTCCGTTGCAGGACGGAGATTCAAAAGATCCTTCGCTCCTACAGCCATCAGGCTGTCTCATTCTTCAAGAGATTCTACCAGACTAACTGAATTTTCCCTCAGGGATAAATAAAGTAATTTTGATTTGATTTGATTTGATTTGATGAAGCATTTCTTTTCAGGGGTGAAACATAGGTATTTTATCATAGTAACATTTTGTGCACTGGACTTTCACAATGCCCTTGCATCCAGGGTATTTTCTGCTGCCCTTTTTCTCCACAAAAATAAGCTGGTCAGTGTTGTCCTGACAGGCAAAGTTCACTATAATAGATGACACTCAGAGTATAGCAATAGCCTCAACTTTACTGCATGAATTTACTGATGAATGGTATGCTTTTGAACATTCTATAAATATATAAACACACATAACCAATATATTATGCTGCCATACTGATTACATAATGGTTCACTACTGCCTCAAGACAACATGGCATTTTTCCATGTTGTTGCCTAGGGGCAACAGTTGCATTTAACAAGTTTCCATTATTTGTCAACTATCAGAAATGAAGGTTTACTCACCTATTAGTAAGACTATTATTTTTATAGATGGAAAAGGGCCAGGAAGTGACGTTTTGAGTGTTTTTTTGTGGCACAAAATGGCAAAGCAGTTTCCTTTGGAAAAGTCTGCTAAAAAGTGTTTCAATATGACCTCCTGGAGGTAATGTGACAAATTAAAGCATTGCTATTGGTTCTCTATGATCTCTCCTCTTTTTAAAAGTATTGCATCACTCAAAAAGATGCAACACTGTACCATAGGGGATTAAAGCCAATAGTTGCCGCATAAAAGTAGCTCCTAAGATTTTGAATTAAAATCTATTAGAACACTCAACTGCAATACCATAAGCCAGTTTTGGGCAATTATTGCATTTTCAAATCTCTCAATCTCTTGAGCACTTTTTCACTATTATTCAACATTCCCAAACAAATTTCAATCCAAAATTTTTGTTGTGTCGAAGCCTAATTACACAGAATTATTACTAAATGACTCAGACTGTCGCTCTGCCAATGTTTAGTGCTCATGTGTATTTGTGTGTTGTGCGTTGCTCAGGTTTGGGCATGCAAGCGTGCGCGAGTAAAACATTTAAGGAGCTTAAAAGATCATTATGGGGATTATAGAGGTTTAACAGGGACCCCTAAATCCACCCTCGCCCCTTTCTCCCCTTCTCTGTCCTCCCTCCTTCTCCAAGGAGCTCAGTCCTCTCAGCTGACTCGGCTTTGTCCAGCACTGTGAAGGACTTTCTAAAACTCTTTTGTAACCACTCACACATCATCGAGAAAACAGATACACGGAACAGACAAAAAGAAGAAGAATAGCAGCAAACATGGATATTTTTAAAAGTGGAGTTTGAAAATGTGAATATATTTTTTACATTTTTATCTGGATTAAGTTGATGGATATCCAAGAAATAGCTCTGCAACACCGGAGGATTGAAGATTTCCGTAACCTTACTACAACTCAGTGGAAGTTTACTGTTGGAGCAAAGCGTGAACAATGTTAAGAAAACCCAGGAAAACATCTTTAACATTCCTCCATGTATAAACCGCTCATTTCTCGATGTCACCACTGATGAATCTATCACAACATTGGGCTCTTTAAGGAGAGGAGTGCTGAAAGAGTGACCGTGACCAAAGATGTCTGATCTCAGCCAAGTTGCAGTATACTCAGACTCTTCAGATATTTACAAGGTGAGTAAGGATGACGAGCTAGATAATGGTGGATAAAGAAGGTGTTGTATAGTAGGGAAGGTCACAGAGTTTTGGAGACATTTAGCAGGAGAATGGTCCAATATATAGTACATTGTCATAATTTATTCAGAAACTGACATTTTTTATTATGAGACTTTTTTTTGTAATATTTTGAAAAAACTATACTACTACATGTATCAACAGAGTACAATAAGACCATTTTGAGAGTATCAGGGCTTTTTTAAAATTATTATTAAAATATGATCCATTGTCATCATCTGAGAAACTGAGTTTTTCTTTTTTTTAGAAGAGGTTGCATCATATCTGACTGGGCAGTGTCTTATTTCCTCTACAGTGTTCATACATTATTTCAAGCCACAAGGACCTGGAAGTCTGGTGTGTTAATTCTATCTGTGTACGATTCACAGTAAAAAAAAAAAAAAAAAAAAATCAACCCTGCTATTTAGCTGAGCGATTTGCACCAGTTCTTGTTTTTAAGCTGAAAGCCTTCATTCATTGTCTCTCATTTATAGTATTTAAATCAAGACTCTGTATCTTTTGTCAAACAGCGACCACTGTAGCTACAACAGCAATTACAATTACATGAAGAGAGCACATTGTATTTCTCAAGATTCTCTTATAGTTGCTCCCCTAATTGAGAACTGGGGGTTGTGGGCAGTGTTTTTTCTCATCAAGATAGAATGTTAAAAAGGTTTTACGAACTGTTTGGTGACATTTTATATGGTTTGCTTCCACTCGAAAAGTATTGGCCTTTCAACAACACACGTTTGAGCTCTGAAGGTAAATAATCCAGGATGGGATTCCAGATCATAAGAAATGAATCCTCATTTGCCCTGAGAAACACAAAAAATCCTGAAGATTAATTTGGGATGCAGCTCAGCACTGTGTGTCAAGTTGTTGTGGTCATAAATCTCAAATACAAATGTCACAGTTAATAAATAAAGTAAACCTATTTATGTGTATAATGGTTCAGAACATTAATGTTTCTGAAGTCCATTTCCAGCTCAACTATGTCCCACAAGTTGTTGCAGCATTTTTTGTGTTGATACCATTTGTTGATGTATCGTTGTGATGCTGAATTAGACAATTTATAGGTAAAAAAAAATCTCAAATACTGTTATTTACTGTACTTTTACATATTGAAATTATCTGTAAAATAAATAATGTTTAAATAGTGTTTGGCAACATTTGCTGCCAGAATTTGTACTTTTTTTTCTTTTTTACAATTTAGCTAAAGTCTGCTTTGACTGCTTATGAATTCAACTGTATTTAAAAAAGTGAGAATATAATAGAGTCTCGTTTTTTAAATAAGCCCTTATACAAATATTTCTTATTGCTAGTTTTGTTTACACTTGCTTCTGTTTCCACAGAATGTGTTCTGCAACCCTGCCTTTGAGCTGGAGGGTGAGCGAGAGGAGAGGGTGGAAGGATTCAGGACGTCCTCGTCCACCCCTGAACCAATCAAACCACCAGCAGCTAGTGAGTCGGCCAATCAGCTCTCTGCTTTCTGTCACTTAACCTGTATTAGCCTGCATGAAAAGTGTGGGTGAAACATGGAGTTAATATGGTTAAGTGTTATCTATGAAAGGCACTACCAGGTTGCATTATGGGAAAACTGTATCTTTACATGTTGTCCTCTTAAAGAAACTGGCGAGAAAAAGTCTGTTGAGTTATCTAGTGTTCAATCGATACAAGAACTAAAAGTATCTCAGCTTCTACTGGTTGGTTTCAGGTCATAATTTTTTCAGTATGTTTCGCACAAGTTCAACAACTTTAAGGAAGAGCAATAAAAAATAACTGAATCTCAGAAAAAACCTTTTAGCAGACTACACAGTGGCCGCATTTTGTCTGGTTGCAAATCCAGGCAACTCCAGTTATTTATTTATTTATTTTGAAGCTTTCATTTTGATCCATTGTTACTTGTGAGACAGGACCACTGCTAACATGCTGACTTTTCTTTGTACATAGCCAACAGTCTTCTTTAAAATTCTAATACAAATGAGGAGTAAAACAAAAGGGGGAAAGAAGAATACTATGCAAATAATAAATAAAAGGAGCTGAAACCATGAACTTTACACTCAAGACCTCCTTTTCCTCCTTCTGTCACACACCCTCATGTTTCTGTGTGTGCGTGTGTGTGTGTGTGTGTGTGTGTGCTGTGTTCTGTTCAGGTCCAGGCTGGGGTCTGTTCAGGGTGTGTGTGATGCGTCTGCGAGGCCCTGGCTGTGGCTGGGGGGTGGTGGTGGTCTCTGCTGCTACCCTGCTGCTGTTGGCAGCACTCGGACTGGCGCTGGCTCTCATCCTCACACGTGAGTCTCAGATCAGATCAGCCATCACAAGGAAAAAGAAAATGATTTATACATTCAGTCTGTTTTTTTATTTGCTTTCATGCTAACTAAAAAATAAAAATGTAGTTTGATAATTTTAGCAATAATGCCACTTTACTGATTTTACTGCATAGGTACTTGGTGAAAAAATATGGGAAGGAATACTTGACTTCTTAAATTTATACTCCTGTAGAGTTTATTGTTCACTTTAAAAAAAGAAAAAAAAAAGAAAAGAAAAAAGTAAAAACAGTAAACAACATTAAGTTATTTTACAGATAATTTCTTTAAAAATATGGATAAAATATACTGTAAGAACACTTTAACAATAATTCTCAGAACCTCAATATACTATTTTATTTTTGACATTAAGTTACATTTAAGTTTTAAAAATTCAAGTTTTACTGTTGGAAAAGTAAGAAAGTCCAAATCTGCATACATTTTTGATACAGCAATATGTGTAGCCTATTATTATTATTATTATTATTATTATTATTATTATTATTATTATTATTATTATTATTTTACATATAAATCAATGTAATTTAACATTCAAGATCATTAAGCAATTAAATTATAGTATAAGAAAGTTGAATGTCGCATTATATTTATCATAAAAAATAATTTAGCTTTTTCCATGGTATGTGCACTTAATTAAAAAAAAAATAAAAAAATAAAAAAACCCTGTAAAATAATCCACATTTCTGAAAAATAAATTACACTGTACTTCCCTTGTATTGTACTAGTTAATCTAAACATTTCAAGATTGGATTAAATCCTCAGAAATGAACCTATTTGTTTTATTTATTCATTTTTGTCTTGAGCATCTTCTCTGCTTGTCTCCCTGCCACGTGTCATGTGTCTATGCTGTCTTTGTTGTCTTTGTTTTTCTGTCCATGATACAGAGATAAAAGACCAGGCAGTGGAGGATCAGCTGCTCTCCACCAGCACTTCAGACCTGCCACATGCAGGAGATGGAGCGTCCCAAACTTTACCCACAGTCTCTGCTAACAGAAGTCACCAAGGCAGCACAACAGCCCCACAGCCCGCTAGGATCCCACCTACTGAAACACGTAAGAGATGAAACCCAGATGGCCTTTTGTATTGTAATTTGATACACATAACATGCAATTTAATGTCAATCATGAAAAAAGAAAGGAAGATTTAAAAAAAATTATAATTAAAAAAATAAATAAAAATAAATATATATATATAATTTATTTTATTATAATTTATATATATTAATTATTATTTTACAGTAAGTTTATGTTACATACCATAAAACAAATAAATTACTTTTATTACAAATATAAACCTTAGAATGGAAATCTGTAAATTAATATAATGGGACCTTCTAAAAAAAACTACACAACTACACTATAATTCAATTGCTTAATAGTCTTGAATGTTAAAGTACATTGAATTATATACAATAATAATAATAATAATAATACACATCATATTACTGAATGCAAAATTTAGGCTTTTTTTTTTGTTTTCTTTCAGTAAAACTTTGAATGTAATGTAAAAAAACAAAAAAAACAACAACAAAAAAGCAGGAAAAAGACTGGCAGCAAAAGTTGCCAAACTCTTCCCGTTATTTTTACTGTGTAGGTCATTGTCCCAAACAAATCTCTGACCCAGGAGACCGATGTTTGTGACATTTTAAGTCATGTTCTATAACTTCGTCCAGCATTTAAGAACGGATGAAGTTTTTTTAACCTGTGGTTGTGTGAAGATAGTAACCCTCAATCTGAGAACTCTCCTGAGGTCTAGTCTCAACTCGTTCGTTTTTGTTAACCTTAGGAAAGTACTTTTGCTGCCTTACTGTAACCATTTCTTGTGAACACAGAACTTTATTTTGAAAAAGCCACTATGCATGTGACAAGCTGAAACTGACAAGTGAACCGCTGCACCCAGTGGTGGAAAGTAACTAAGTACATTTACTGAAGTACTGTACTTAAGTACAATTTTGAGGTACTTGTACTTTACTTGAGTATTTCCATATGTAACTTTATACTTATACGTCACTACATTTTGAGGCAAATATTGAACTTTTTACTCCACTACATTTAGCTGACAGCTTTAGTTACTTTTCAGGTCGAGATTTAACATAAAAACATGATACATTTAAAGTCATTAGACTTTTTTTTATTTTATTAAATCTTATAACAATATATTAAGTAGTTAACATGAGCCCTGTCTTTACAAAATTAAAACACTGCTTACAAAAAGCATCAATACAAATAATGTAATAATATATTTAGAATATATAAAACAATCTGAGTGGGTTCATTCGGCAAAACAAGTACTTTTACTTTTGATGCTTAAAGTACATTTTGATGCTGATACTTTTGTATTTTTAGTGAAGTAAGACTTTACCTGACTTTTACTTTCCACAACTGGCTGTACCTAAAAAGTCAATATCTGAAACCTAAACGATGACCATACATTAGTATTTGACAAGTTCTTAGTGACAATGTGTTGAATAAAAATGTTTTTTCTTTATCTGAATTTAATCAAGTATTCCTTTGTGTCTCTCAGGTTGTGGAGGGGTGTTAACTGATGCAGAAGGCAGCTTCAGTTCTCCAAACCACCCAGGCTCCTACGCCCCAAACTTGTTGTGTGTGTGGGTGATCCGTGTCCCAACCCCCTCCGTGGTCCAGATCCATGTGTCCTCTCTGACTGTAGAGGGGCCGTCTCCCTGTCTGTTCGACTGGCTCGAGGTGCAGCAGCAGATAGAACAGAGCTCTGTGGTCACCAGGTTGGTCACACATTGACATTTTATAGTCGATTTCACTACACTGACCAGAAGTGTGGACCTAAAACACCAATCAGACTAGACCTACCAAATTGGATTACTGACTCGACTTGAAAAAATATAGACTCAACTTAACTTTAAGACCAATGATCTTGAATTTAACCCTTTGA
Source organism: Centropristis striata (assembly GCF_030273125.1). NCBI lineage: Eukaryota > Metazoa > Chordata > Actinopteri > Perciformes > Serranidae > Centropristis > Centropristis striata. Next base: position 22,168,004 of record NC_081520.1, read on the forward strand.
CTTATTTATACTTGATACCTTCCCCCAAGCCATGCTATATTTATGGCACTTGTTTTGGCAAATAAATACATGATAAAAAAGGTTATGATTGTTGCACATGTATTATATACAGTCATGGAAAAAAATATTAGGCCCTTTTCTTCAATTTGTTTGTTCATTTTAATGCCTGGTACAACTAAAGGTACATTTGTTTGGACAAATAATAGTAATTACAACAAAAATAGCTCATAAGAGCTGATATCTAGCCATTTTCTATGGTTTTCTTGAACATTATCAAGATAAACATGGAAATGTCTAGATATCAGCTCTTAAATTAATCTCTTATGAGTTATTTTTGTTGTTATCATTATATTTGTCCAAACAAATGTATCTTTAGTTGTACCAGGCATTAAAATGAACAGGAAATTGATGGTGAGTGCATTATGAGTTGTTTGAGACCTAAAACTCCAGTTTGGGAATCGAGCCTTAGCTGCCACTTTGGAAAATTAGTGCCACCTCTGACAATAATGCCTTTCGAAAGCTAATGTTTCTGTTGTAAGAAGACCTTTGCACGAATTTTGCACTCCACGCAGGTTGCTTGTATATTTGTCTGTTGGCAGGCAGCCCTGAGATTTAAACCCCAAATTAAGCCAAATGGATGTCTCAATATGCAAAACTAACTTGTCAAACATTCAGAAGGTCAGGGTTGATGTCATTACTTTAAATTGTTGGTAGATGGCGCTGCAAGCCCGTGCATCACAGGAGGGTTCTTCTGTGTACATAAGCCTTCCCGGAAAGATTTCAATACATGTGGAAACTTTGACCTTTTTTCTGCTTACTTGCATTCTTGGAAAGTGTTGTAACACTATTCATGAAATTGCAAATAAATGTTACATAAGTGGCTCACAAATCCTTTTAAGAATTTACAGTGCAAAGTTCAGAATCGAGTGACAGAAGGAAGATTATTTAAAGGTTAAGATGAGAAAAGAAAAAACTCCATTCTTCTCCTCTCCTGCAGGTTTTGTGGTAATGTAGCACCTCCGACGGTCAACACAAACAGCAGCACAGTGTGGGTCACTTTCCGCTCTGATGGCAGCATCGCAGGCAGCGGCTTCACTGCACAATACAGAGCCATACTGCCTGGACAGAGTCAGTAGTGTGTGTGTGTGCATCTCGGTGCAACTGCAGATACATGTGATTTCTAACTCACAAGGCCATTTGGATTCATGTGCATGTGTTATCTTCTCAGAGAGCTGCTCTAGAGAAGAGTTTATGTGTGATGGTGGTCGCTGTCTGCTGCCTGTGTCTGTGTGTGACGGTCATCCAAACTGCCACGACCAAACAGATGAAGCAAACTGCAGCCATAAACACAAAGGTAACAGCATGCAACTTTCTGTTTTTGAAACAGAAACACAACCAGTGGTGGAAAGTAACTAAGTACATTTATTCAAGTACTGTACTTAAGTACAATTTGGAGGTACTTGGAGTATTTCCATTTTATGTAACTTTATACTTCCACTCCACTACATTTTGAGGGAAATATTGAACTTTTTACTCCACTACATTTAGCTGCCAGCTGCAGCTTTAATTGCTTTTCAGGTCGAGATTTAACATGAAAAACCCAATAAATTTAAAGTGATTGGACTTTTTTTTTTTTTTTTTTTTTTTAATTAAACCACTAAAAATATATAATATAATATAAGTATATTAAATATTTTAAATAAGCCCCATCTTTTCAAAATGAAAACTTTGCTTACATAAATGCATCAATGATACAAATAATCTAAAAAATATATTAAGAATATATAAGGAGATCCATTCATATGAGTACTTTTACTTTTGATACTTTAAGTACATTTTGATGCTGATACTTTTGCTCTTTTACTTCAGTAAGTTTTGAATGCAGGACTTTTACTTGTAGTGGAACTGTGTGGTATTAGTACTTTTACTAAATTAAAGGATCTGAATACTTTTCCCACCACTGAACACAACATACTTTAAAAAAGGAGACAAGAGTGAACTTATGGACATTGTTTTCACAGACTGCGGTGGGCAGAAAACAGGGCCCTATGGATATATGTCGAGTCCAAACCACCCCAGGCCTTACCCTCACCAGCAGGTACACTCTTAACCACATTATGCCTGTTACAGAACGGTCCATTTTCAGTAATCTGGTGTTCTTCTCATGAGACAACAGGGCCCTGGGCACACGTCTCACCACCTCTCTTACATAGTAGCCAGACCTTATAGTTTTTTAGCGTCTTTTTGTTGTTGTTTCAAGTCTCTTCTCCCTGGGTTTTGTGTTTCTTTGTGATCACTTTCTAGTTTATATGTGTCACTTTCAAACTGTTTTGATAATATTTGTTTATTTGTTCCTTTTTGTGGTGGTTTAACTCCTTTCATCGTCGTGATTCTCTTTGTGTCTTTTGCGACTGTTTTTGCATCTCTTTGTGAGGGTTTTAGTCTCTTTGTAGTTGATTTGTTTTGTTTTTTTGCTGTTCTGCCTCTTTTCGTAGACGTAAGTCTCCTCATAGATCTTTTGTGTCCATTTGTAGCAGTTTTGCACTCTTTGTAGCCTTCTTTTTTTTTACTCTCTGTAGACGTTTCATGTTTCTTTGTGGTTCTTTGGCATCTTTTCACAGTCGTGGTGATTCTCCTTGTGTCTCTTTGCAGCTGTTTGTTATTTCTTTGTAGTTGTTTAGGTCTCTTTGTATTCTTTAGGAAGCTCATTATAGTTGTTTTTGGTCTCTTTGTAGCCTTTTTGTGATTATTTGTGGTTGTTGTAAGTCTCTTTGCAGCTGTTTTGCCCCTCTGTAGTTTTTTGGTCTCTTTGTAGTCACTTCATGTTTCCTTGTGGTCATCCAGTTGACCTGTACAGTAATCTATCCACGGTTCTTTTGTTTTCCCATCAGTTGTGCATGTGGTATATATCTGTTGAGGAGGGTCACGTTATCACGCTGAGCTTCAGGAACTTTAGCCTGGAGACTCAGGATGTGTGTGAGTTTGACTACGTTGAGGTGCACGACAGCATCAACACTGGAGCTGGAAGAGTCCTGGGGAGGTGAGACCCACGACATTGATCCTACCCTGCTCTGATATTTTTAGCCACCTATCCTGCACAGTTACTGTAGCTTCACTTATCATTTCCATGTTGCTAATGTGAGCTATATAACCAGAGAAGCTGCTTTTGTTTCCTCTACCTTTGTCTCAGGTTTTGTGGTACCACCTTCCCTCCAGACCTGACCTCCTCCGGCCCCCACATGACCGTGGTGTTTGTGGCTGATGAGGGAGTGGCTGACAGCGGCTTCAACGCCACATACCAGGCTGTGTCTGTCCTGGACAGTGAGTTATTTCACAGTAATGCTAGCGGTGCCTTTTTACACTTCCTTTGACCCTGATCCTTCTGTTCCTGTGTTAAACTTCCTCCTTTGTTACTCTCCTTCTTCACTGCTTTAAACAAAGTCTGAGTCATGCTCTCTGACCCCATGGGAGCTACTGGTTACAACACACGTACAGTGTAACTGGAGCTGTTATGTGAGAGGGTTACAGCAGGCGGCGCTAGAAATAAAGGCATGGTGCCTCCTCAGGGGCTCTGTGTTAACATCCCTGAGCTCACAAAAACAGTTGATGTTGCAAAACAGCAGCAGTTACATACAGCTTCCTCTTAGATTACATTTTGTATAAAATATGTTCTGACCCAATAGTCCATGGGCCAGACAAGATTTTGGTATCACTCAAGGTGGCAAAACTTAGTAATCACTTTTGAAAATGTACAGTCACATATTTTTTTTTTTTAGACCACCCTTGTTTTCTTCATTTTCTTGTTCATTTTAATGCCTGGTACAACTAAAGGTACATTTGTTTGGACAAATATAATGATAACAAAAATATCTCATACGAATTTAATTTAAGAGCTGATATCTAGACATTTCCCATGGTTTTCTTAATAATAACCAAAATCATTATCAAGATAACCATGGAAAATGTCAAGATATCAGCTCTTACATTAAACTCTTATGAGCTATTTTTGTTTGTATCATTATATTATATATATAGTCCAAACAAATGTACCTTTAGTTTCACCAGGCATTAAAATGAACAAGTTATTGAAGAAAAGGGTGGTCTAATCATTTCTTTTCATGACTGTATTTGTCTGTAGATGATATTTTGGTATGATAGACATTCCTGAGTCGCAGCTGAATCGCAGTAACCAGCTCATGAAGTCAACCACCCACTAAACTAAATCGCAATATAGATGCTGGTGCAAATGGTGGTTTAGGCTCATGGTCAGGACATTTTTCAGTGTTTTATTGTAATGTGTTGGTATCATTTTAAAGGGGGGATTCTTGACTTTCATTCAATCCCTATTGTGAATCTCTCTGACAAATATTTAGGTAACTAATAGCTCAGTCAATGACATACATTTTTCAACATTTTATTCTAGCCCTGTGGCATCTAGGGACATCAGGGACACAAAACTCAGAAACTGGACTCGCATAACTCTAAGGACTCAGAAAATGCATTATATACCCATACGATTTCATTGTGAGACAATTTTTTTAGCCACAAATTAGAAGGACATTGGATGAAAGCCAAATATGGATCCCACAGTGGGAAAATGATCTTTTCCTTTCTTCTTCCTTTCCTTTCTATATGATCTACATTTGTTCTTCAGGAATTTGCGGTTTGTTGAATTTCTTTAAAGGCCAAAATGCTTTTGCTTTTCACATTCTCACTTTTTCCTTCCTACAACCCTCTCCTGCGTGTCAGGGGAGTGTCTTCAGCAGCAGTGGCTGTGCGATGGCTGGAACGACTGCCCTGACGGAGCAGACGAGCTGGGCTGTGGTAACTCCACCTACCCGCCCTTCAGTGAGTCCCTGTTATCTCTGACCCTGATCAGAGTCAGCGATACTGTAGTTTTTGTTGTCAGGGTTGAACTTAACGCTTTTATAATAAAGGTTTGCAAGACAGTCTTTATTTTTCACTCGTAAACTGTATTGACCATCGATTATATGCCAAATATTTGACTACATGAATGCAAAATTAAAGGAATACTTTTTGCCCTCAGCTTCGTCGTGTGAGTTGATAGAGGTTGAGATGTGTCAAGGCCTCAGCTACAACCTCACCTCATTCCCAAACATCTGGCTGTCGATTGCTGATCAGAGAGAAGCCGCCACTCTCCTGCGACAGTACCGGGTAAAAGTTACCTTTAGAATTTCTTTACATTACCCGTTTGTGGTTGCAGAGCAGTTTCAAGCTCACACCCCTCTTTTTTCTCTCATCATCCAGGTGCTGATGGAGCTGGCGTGCTTCGAGCCCTTGCGGAGGTTGTTGTGTGGGATGTTTCTGCCCCAGTGCAGCCCTCAGGGTGGTGTCCTCCAGCCCTGCCGCTCAGTCTGCTCCTCTGCTGAGAAGCAATGCAGCCAAGCCCTGGATCTCTTCTCCTTCAGCTGGCCCTTCAACTGCCACCTCCTGCCAGACTCACAGGACCCCGTGGAGTGCTCGCTGCCTTGATGCTTCCAGAGCTAGAAGAGTAGATCACCTCCAAAGCCCGTACACTTCAGACATTTCACAGATTTGCAGCGGTATGAGGACTGAAACACCTGCATTTTACAGAACTTGAGACATTTTCTGGACTCAAACAAGCAGCTCCAAGAGCAGTGTTGTAGAAAGCAGTTCGACTTGTAGCATGACTCCACCTTGTTACTCACTGCGGCCTTTAAAGTACAGCACAGTAGCGATTTTAAAAGACAAGCTTTAAAGTGCGTTAATGACAAAGTTTTTTAAGGTTCTCGGGTCAAAATGACAAAATATTTTATCAGATGTGCCTTTCATTTAGACAGCGATGGCATTTTTGGGGCTTAAAAACGCAAAAAAATGAAACCACCTTCCAGAGTGGAAATCTTAAAAACGCCCCACCATTGTAACATGTAAAATCCATGTGCAGTCCAGGCAAACGACAACAAACATGTCGGACTGTTACCATCAGTCAGACATTAAAGTTGCCCTAGCAGCTCTGATAACTATCCAGTAGTTATTTTTGCAGTTAAGCAGAATTATCACAGATAATATATCAGAACAAAGACGGCGCATTAATTACCAAGGGCAATTTTTTGATGCACCAATTCGGTGGAGGCGAAACGAACAGGTTTGGACAAGACCCAGGAGCGCTACTAGGAAGAGAAGTAGGAGAGAAGTGTCTACGCTGTGTGAGCTCTTGGTGGTGTTGTGTGGCAGTGCTTCACAGTACTGTGGCGTGCCTACTTAATTGAATTTCACAGACTTTTGCTGCACTGTATGCACGCAGATTCCCCCCTAAAGACACTTGTCTAAACGCGGGCCTAAGTTTTTGTTTTTGATTCAGATACCAACTAGAATGTTGTCAACCTCCCTTTCAATAGAAACTGATGTAAATTGTCTTTTTGCACTATTTATTGATTTGCTGTCAATCATGTGAAACCAGATCTCACCTATAAAGAACGACTGGATTCAGAGAGAATACACTTAAAACAACCTTTACTGCATTGTCGCCACGTGTGTCTGTGTCCGGATTTGATCTAGTGTGAGATAAAAATGAACCCACGATCTGTTATAGCTGTGCTTCTCTGAGCAAACATGATGAATCGTATGACACGGAAACCTCAGGAGAAACTCACATGGCAAAAGTCATCTTGGTGACTCATTTATTTAACTTGGTAAATCTATTTAATTGGTAAATGTTGGTACAGAAGATTTCAAGAATTTGGATTTGTGAGCATTTGAAAATTAACGCAATCCATCATATAATAATACTTAAAGTGTTCAGGTGAGAATCAATCAGGTGAAAATAAAATATTGGCTCCGCTTTTTGATGTTCGCTTCATATCTACAAATTATTGATAAACACTGATCCATTCTTATACTCCCGAGGCTCAGAAACTGCACAAAAAAAAAAAAGATTCCCTTAGCTGAAAAGGAAATGACCTTCATAAATGAATATATTTTAAATTCACACTGATTCCTGACAAGATTTTGCTACACAAAGCTTGATTGCACAATTTTCATAACCAAATCTTTGAGTCACATTGATACAAGTGTGCTTTAGTACTGCCAGTGTACTGTAAACTGTAAAGACAGTGCGACCAGGCTGCTACGGAGGGACGATGAGTCTCAGGGTATGGTCCAGGGCGACGGCTGTGAGGCCCCACACTCGATGCTTCCCGTTACGGAACACTGGGAGGGTATATCCGTACTTGCTGCCAGTGCGGAAGTGTGTGTAGCCTCGGTTCTGAGGGTTGCACAAGTGGGACAAAGACATGGTGAAGATCTCCTCAACCTGGGACAGAAACAGGTAAAAGAAGCACAGGTTATCACTCAAGCTTAATAAAAAGCAATAAGAATAGAGGTATGTTTTTAAGCCATTTTTTTGCTTGTTTATTCATCTGTATTTTTTTTAGTTTTTTTGGCTCTTTGTACATTTTACTCTCTGTGGCCTTTTATTTCACTTCATAATAAAATAAGTCCTGTAGCTCTATGGATCAGATTAGAAGTGTGAACAACCCAAACATTTTTTTGCACTAAAAGACAATTATAATGTCCTAAATCATAAAAAAACAAAAACAATTTGAATTTCTATTATGAATACATTTTTAAAAATTGGAAGTGTCCATAAGTGTCATGAATATTATAAATAATTGTAAATAATTATAAAAAATAATTGGGTCTCCACATGCTATACATATTGAACTATTTACATTTTTCCAACCTCTCCTGTCCTGTCCTCTCTGCTCTGTGTTAACAGCCTGCAGTTCTGTCTGATTTTCAGTGAATGACAAATATTCACTGAAAATCAGACAGAACTGCAGGCTGTTTACACAGTGAGTCTGAGGAGAGCTGGATTTAATGTTTTTAACGATTTTTTAATGATTTATGTATGTAATGTTTTAAATTAGATATGTAGAATGAAGTGATTTTGACAGAAATATCAAAATTTTAAGCTTAATTTTTGGTTACTTTTTCTTTGGTATTGTTGAAGGACTGTCCGAAAGTTCCAATTCTGACGAAAAACAATGTATTTTTGGCAATTTTTCACAGGAACCATACGGTTCAGAGGGTTAATCAGAGTTGAGGAGAAATGTGCAGGTGATAAAAGCTGTTGGCTGGATGCCTGTACCTCTCCAGGGTTTGGTTTGAAGGACAACTCCTCTAGGGGCCCAAGGTTAGCCAGCACTGGAGCGATCATCATGCCTGACTGGATAAAGGCAACAAAAAACAAAGTCAGAATCGGACAAATTCAAGATTCAAATTGATAACATTTTGACATAATGATTAGTGTCGGTGAAAGTCATAGTGAATTGGCAGAAAATGAATTTAGATAATCAAATAAGAGTGGAAATGATTTATCTCTCATTGTTTTTAATACTATAGATGAATACTTCATAACCCCTCTTCAAAGCTAATAAAAATAAAATAATAAATTACAATCAAAGCAAAGTGACATGTGACAATGTCAGGTTTTCATTCCTGATTATCTAGGATATTATCATGATATTTACAGATAATCATGCTTTCTGTCAAATTGATTTTCAGCTTTGTTTATTGTGTATTTCACCTCTTTGGCCAAATCATTTATACTAAAAATATCATGGTTATCATCAATACCAGTATATACAATAAAAAAAAAAAACATTAAGGTAAAAGGTGTGGCAGCAAAAGTTGCCAAACACTTAATAAAACGACAGTAAACAACCCGAAGTTATTTTCTAGATAATTTCTTATAAAAAAAAAAAAAAAAAATATTTAGAAACATTTATTTTTATTAACTTAATATGATGGTAAATGTTTGCAACATTTGCACCATTTTTTTTTTACCTTAAATTGAAAGTTTCACTGTAAGAAAACAGAAAGTTGCCTTAATTTTAAATATTTGTATTTTTACATAGAAATCACTGTCATTTAACATTCAGGAACATAAAGCAATTGAATACTGTAAAAAACAACAACCTAGAATGTCCCATTATACTAATTTATAGATTTAAATTTCCAGTTCATGGTTAATATTTGTAATAAAAGTAATTTACTTTTTTATGGCATTTACACTTAATGCAGAAAAAAAACAAAAAATCCTTAAAATAAAAAATATATATACAGTGTATCACATCAGACTGTACTTATAAAAATAAATAATTCCATCTTGACATTTTAAATGAATTAATTTAGTATAAAACAGTTATTTTCAAGATTTTTTAAAAATAAAATATTAATATAAAGATACAGATAATGTACAGTAAATGTCTGTATTTCAAAAAATATACTAAATCTGTGTAATAATAAAAACTTTTTTTTTTACCTTAAATTGAAAGTTTTACTGTAAGAAAACAGAAAGTTGCCTTTAGTTTTACATGTGTAGTTTTTATATAGAAATCACTGTCATTTAACATTCAAGATCATTAAGCAATTGAATACTGTAAAAAAAAAAATCTAAATGTCCCATTATATTAAATTACAGATTTAAATTTCTACCGTGTATCACGCCATATTTATATAAAATGAATAATTCCATCTTGACATTTTAAATCAATACATAAAGTTCTGCCAATTAGTGTAATTTCACTGTTAAAGACATGACAGCAGTGCTTGAACTCACCATGTCCCTGAGAGGCTTCAAGATGCCCCAGACACTCTCTGTCGCTACGGAAACACCCAGCTCCTCCCTGGCTTCCCTCAGCGCTGTTGCCACCACGTCTCTATCTGATGGATCGCTCTTTCCTCCTGCGAAGCTACAAATAAACAATGAACTGAGTACAGATGCAGCACTCTGCTGGAGAGTGAAAACAATGCTGGTTCCAGCCTGCCACTTACCTGACATCTCCCTTGTGTCTGCCCTTCAGTGTGCTGGAGCGAAGAGTGAAGAGAAACGCCGGCTCCCCTTTGACGGAGCACAGAGAGACCAGGATTGACGCACATCTGCCCTGGTTCTTTCCTTGGTTCTGACTTGCCCCCTTGTCCACCTCGTATTGCTTCAAATTGGGCCCCAGAATCTGTCGGCACCTGGTTTCATTCTTTAGGGTTAAACAGTCTCTCCAGAGGTCTGCCACATGAGGGGCTGCTTGATGAAGTGCTCTTGTTTTATTAAAAGAGGGCTGTTGTGTACTGTGGAAGTGGTTTGAAATCAATTGCATATGTGTCAACGAGCTAAAATGTCTAGCAAAGTGCTGTCTGCAGTATAAATGGCTTTGAGGAAAGTTAAACTGAGTCTTATAACTGAAACTGAGTGAAGGTTGGCAAATGTCCCAAGACCTTCTCTGGGGTTGAAGGCAAGTTGTGTTGATTAAACAGTTCTTGTAAGGGCTCACAGCTTTAAAGTTTTTACCTAAACCTTTCACATCAGTGCATTTCCAAGAGTCAGACGCTTCTTGGTTGGCTTTTGCAGAGACAGAAACCTGAGGGAGGTGATGACGACTGCACAGAATAGCTTTGGATGGGAGGTTTTGAAATGAAGCCTTTCTGGCCTTTTGATTATCACAGTCCAAGTTAAATAAAGACAGCTGTGTTGAATGGGAAACCGTCTCAGTAGACAACAACGATGACCTCTCCTTACTTCCAGAGATCCCCTCATATCTCCTTTTCTTTACATCTCTTGCACCCTGCCATCCAGCAGCAGTGAGCTCAGAGAAAGCAGAGACGTGGGATTCTCTCAACAGCAGCAACGGCCTTATAGGACACGACCAAATCAGGACCTGGGGGCCCCTAAACATCCTGTAAAAAGAAACAGAAACATACAAAAAACCTTCTGAACCACAATCTATTTCAGGCTATTTTTACTCTTTTTTTATTTTTACATTTTACTCACTGTGACCTTGTATGTCACAGCAATATATACGTCCTGCAGCTCTATGGAATCAGCACAATCATGGCTAGAAAAGGAAACCACTAAAAAATGCTCTTCTTCTGTAGCATATAGCACTCCTGTAGCGATTACAGTTGGCACAGTTTACAGTAAAGTTATGTACTTATTAGTTACTGTGATCTAAGGCAAGTACCATCAGGTTGAATGCACTTATTGTAAGTCGGTTTTGGACAAAAGCATCAGCCAAATGACATGTAATGTAAAAAAAAAGTGTATTTCGTACAGAATAACACAGTTATGACATAAATCATAAAAAAGCAAAAACAAAGTTGAATTTCTCAACCTCTTCTGTCCTCTCCCCTCAGCTCTGTGTAAACAGCATGCAGTTCTGTCTGATTTTCAGTAAATATTTGTCACGTGGCAGTTCGTCTCAGCAGAATCGATCATGGCTTCAGTGTGACAGAATTTAATATTTTTCACAGCATCTAATTATTCCAAATGGTTTATTTTTAATGCCACATGGCTCCTCCTGCAGAGGAGGAGTGATAACGTCTATTGAGGTCAAAACAAGCTGATCCGAAGCAGAAGTTTGCCCAAACTTAACACGACTGTAATACTTAAACGCAACCCTCTTCTCAGAGCTGTTACGGATCTGGAAAACGTATTTAATCTAAACTTAAATGTACCAAATCCACAAAGTTGAGCTGTTTGCTGTAGTTGTTGACTACTTCTGTCCCTGTCAAACTTTGGCTTACTAGCAACAGTCGCTAGTTAGCTTGTTTAGCTGAGTTTTGTTAGCATACATTACGCCATATGTTTTATTTAATCACACTGGGTTGAGGTGTCACGGTTGTTGGCTCCTCAAACTTAAATGTTCAAAATCTAGTTTAGTGGCCATCGAGGTCTTTTTGCTCTAAAACCAGATGTCGAAGTGTTGCTACGCAGGCTAACAAGCATGCTAAAACGTTAGCATTAACTGGAAAAACAAAACAAGATTAAAGCCAAACTTAAAACGGGAAGGGTCTCTCACGTCCTGCGCGAAGCCACAAAACACGCCAGTAAGCAGTTGTCAAAGTTAAGGTGTAATCTGAAAGCGGAAAACACTCACCTTGAAAGTTGAATCAACATCAGCTGGCTGCTCGCCCAGCTAGCCGGCTGCCACTATTCAATATGGCGCCTGGCAGCTTCATGCGCGTCACTGTTGCCCTCACTGCGCCGTGGTGACGTGACGCCAAACTCCTTTCACAACTTCACAAACAACTCTTTGGCGTGTGTTTACTGCTTACAGATACAGGGTGGAGGTGAGAGAGAATATTCACATTATTTACTCTTTAAATCACAAGGGAAACCCATCATTGTTTGCAAATTTGCATCAATACTCAGCTTTTCAGAAGGGGAAAAACCAGTCTGTCCTCATTGGAGTCCACATCAACCAGGCAGAGACTAAGACTCTTTTTCAATAGATTTGTTTTCAAATAGGAGTCCTAATATCAATGTTTGTCTCAAATTCTTAACATCAATGATTTTTCATAGTTAAGATAAAGTTTCACAGTAACATAAAGTAGCCATTAGTTCATGAGGCCTATCATTTTTAACTTGTCAAACTGGGAAGCACCTGTGACATAAGCATGGGAAAATCCTCACCTCACCTGCTTTACCAGCCCCACCCTGAGTGCATGTTGCCTTAGTTTTTAAGCAGCATGAGTTTCATCTGAACTGGCATTTGAGCCTTCCCACCTTTCTGTGTTTTTGCTTTAACTTAAAAGGCCTGCCAGTAGTATTTCTAGCTCTGTAAACTATTCAAACAGCGAAGCAAGCGTGTGGTTTTCCATTCATCCCCCAAGAAATCATCCTTCTCCATTCCACCCAGTACCACATGGCCTCAGCCTGG